>NW_024581093.1:16382206-16435074 GCF_017639235.1 Corvus kubaryi | reverse complement strand
GGACAGCCCCAGCACTGGGCCTTGTTAAACCTCAGGAGATTCCCAGGGGCCACTTCTGGTACTTGTCCAGGTCCCTCTGGATGGCCCCATCCTCAGGAGTGTCCCTGTCCCCTCAGCTCTGTGTCACCTGCAAACCTGCTGAGGTTGCCCTTGATCCTGGCATCTTTTCCTGCCTTTGAGGCTGTAGGACCATGTGAGGAGAATATTCTGATGAACATCCCTTTTGTGGGATTCTACACTATCAGTGGTGAGGAGTTACCCACAGCAGGGTCTCCCAGTGGAACTCCAGTTCATTTGGCTGTAGTTGCCCTTTCCACACTGTTGGAAAGTGGAATGACTGCACCTTGGATAAGTCTAACACTGCACTTTTGTTCTGCTGGTTCTGCCTCAGCTGGATTCCCAGCTGCTTGTTAACATTCTGTGTGAATATTTGTATCTCTGTGCCTCTGTTTCATACTAGGGAAGGACCTGGTGGTGTCTAATTTGAAAATCTAATTATTCTTCAAGCAGAGCTCTTGCAGAGACACCCCTTAAAATAAATTCCACAATTTATCAATTTTACATTCTCGTAAAGTTGTACCCCAAGTCCTGAACCAATTAGTTCAGTGTGGTACTAAAAGATGAGGGCAAAGGTTATTTGAGGGGTAAGACATATGTGATCTTGTCTCACTTTTTCTCTACTCTGTCTTCTGCCTCCTCTCAGAGACCATCTCTTAAATTGTAATACTTTAAATCTGCTTGAAACTCTTCAAAAAAATCTGCTGTAAAACTGTGTATTTTTCTTCATCTTAAATCTTAACTAACTCTTTATCAAAAATTTTGGACAGATAATTTTCCACAGTCTTCAATGAATAAATCAAAGTATCTGTTTCTTTAGCATTTGGTTTTCTTTCTGTTGCAGTCACAGATGGACCAACCAAGGGAGAATAGAAGAGCATTGATCTCTTCTTCCACTTGGCTGAGTAAGATCTCTGGTGGTGTTTGTTTCTAGGACATAATTCAAAAGTTCAGGAAAATCAAGTCTTCCCATTTGCTTCAGAAAGCTTTGAATACGTCTTATAGAGGATAACTACACATTTATTTTTTGTGCATGTATATAAATATTAAAGCCAGGAAAATATCTGTATAGAACCACCTTGCTTAATTAAAATTTGATTTATACAGATATTGATTCTTTAGCTCAGCAAAAGCACAAGCAAAAACAAGGCAAAGAGTGAAATGATGACGTGTTTTGGGGAGTTGGGATGTTCTAGCAGAGCACTTTATATCAAGCAAGTAAAAAGTAATATGGAACGTCATGGGTTGGCCAAGCAGAGTCCCAGAAGTGATGTTCTGCAAAGGGGTGCTTACAGCTCCTCTGTGACCTGACAGAACCTATCAGCTGGCCAGTTTGAATATGGACAATTCTTTGAGCCACTTAAAGTTGTGACCACCTCTGTGATCCACACTTAAGAATAGTAAACCCCGAGGCAGAGGCTCTCTCTCGTTTCCGGTGCTGGGACAGGTGGCTGCGGGCCCCGTGCAGGGGCCAGCGGGCCCAGCCCAGACCCTGCTTGGGCCAGGCCGGGCCGGGCCACGCCATCCTGGAGCCAATGGGCCCTGTTCCACCCGCAGAACCCCCCCCCCCCCCCCAGCCCTGCTGTGGGCAGCCGGAGCGGCTCGGCTCCGCCCCCTCCACTTCGATAAGCCACATTCCAGCTGCAAGGCCTGGGTGAGATTAACCCTTTTAGTGCTGTGAAGAGCTGGAAACCTGAGGGAAGAGAAAGAGGAGATGCTTAAAGCTGAAATTCTGTTGTGAAGCTATGATACGTCAGAGTACCCATTGTAATTTCATGAAGATATGGGGGGTGGAGTGTTCAACTCATAAGCAAAAGCACCTGCGCTGAGATAGGCAGATGCTGAAGCAGCTGTAATTTCATGAGAAGTTTGGACAGGGAGAGATGGACCAGATGAGGACTTTTGCTCCAAACGGGAAAGGAGAAAACCTCAGTTCCTAGAGATGCTCCCAGAGATAGTCCTAAAGATGAAGATGAGGAAGACCCTTTGCTCCCAGAGAAGGAGGAGGGCCTCTGTTCTTAGAGATGAAATGCTCCCAGAGATGAGTGAAGAGAACTTTTGTTTCTGAACGGCTCAACCTTAAAATTGTGCCCCAAAAACCTTCAAGAGTGGACCCTCGAAAGCAGTTGTGGGAAAAGCTGCAAGTCGGGGGAAGGGACTCACATGCGAGCAGAGAGACTCCTCTTCCTAAATGGACTGAACAAGGTTATTATGGAAGTGGTAACCAGACTGAACATCTCAAGGGTTGTCTTTTTACATTGTCAGCGGGAGAAGGGAGGGAGGTGGGGGGAGGAGAAGAGTTCTGAAGGTGTGGTATGATTATTTTTTTCCTTCTTTTAGGTCTGTTAATAAACTTCTTTATATTCTTTCAAGTTTGGTGCCTGCTTTGCATTTCTCCTAATTCTTATCTCACAGAAGGTAAACAGTAATGAGTATTTTGGACTAAACCACTACAAATTAGAAACAGGGCCTGATGTGCTGAATTATTTTAATGACTTAGAATGCTGGCTCAGATTGTACAGAATCTTAATTATTTTTTTAGAGGGGGAGGAAGATCAGTTTACTTCTAAAAAATGTAATCAAATGTAATTCTGCTCTACCTTTAAGAAAGTAAGAGAAGATAAATTTTAGTCATTTTACTTATAATTAAATTCTATTGAAACTTAGTGTCTTACCTCTACTTACTAGTGCAGTATTTTAAGTCAGAGCAACTCTGTGAATGGCTTTGTGAGGCAGAATAAGCAAAAATCACTCACTGAATTAATAGTTGTATATAAGGGTGGTTCTTGGTGTCTTCTCAGAACTGTTCTCCTTTAACAATGTCCTCTAGGGAAGGAGGAGTTTCTTGAATGCATCTGCATCAAATATATTTTAACATTTCCCTAAATCTGTTGGATCCTCATCCTGCTCCCTCCAAACCCAGACACTGCCCAACTCCATGACAATAAATGAACTAGGTAAGGTTATAGAAGGGTTTATGTGATGGAGGCAGTTGGATCCTCATGAAATTCCGTCTGCCTCTCCATGCTGGGACTCGAGAGGGAAGAGCAGGCACAATCTGAGCAGTAAAGCTTAAAATTACTTATGCATTATAAATCATACAGGGGTGAGGAAAAGGTCTAGAAGCTTAAAAGATAATGTAGGTCAAGCTTGGGTATCTTGTTCCAAAATCAGGCTGCAGTGCTTCCATGATCAGCCCTTCCATGGCTGAGACCCTGGAGTTCTCAAAATTGGTTCTATTTGGATTTTATCCGATTTCTTAACTTTTTACTATTGTTTTTTATCTTCCAAAAGTAAGGATGGTAAAAGTGATTACTATTGGGAAAATTCACAGATGCTTCATTAAATGGATTCTCTTTTGCACACTTACAAACAATGCATCTGAATCTCCATATCTTCAGAGATTTTCTCGTGTTCAGTTCCATCTCCTTGTGAGGAAAAGATGGAGTTCATTGTCTGAATCGTCTGTATAAAAATGTTACTGGAAAAGCAGCATATACTGATACTGGCTATTTCACTACATGTTGTGTACAGCTTTTTATGACCCAAACTGTTGGAAACCATGATTTTAGAAAGCTTACATGAGACAAAACCCCAAAAATATTCCCAAAACAAAACAAAAACAAACAAACAAACAAACAAAAAAACCACAACAAACCAGAACTTTTGGTAAGCAGCATTACTGAAGAGTAGGCATTATTATTGAAATAAACATAACCAAGCAAGTTGTTACTGGTTACTATCTTTACAAAAAGATAATCAGGTGAGAAAGATGATCAGGGATCAATATTTTTTGCCTTTTATCACAAATTATTTTGTATTTAATTCTATTTGATTATGTGAACAAAGTTTAATGACTTTTATTAGCTGAACTTTCTGGAAAAGAAACCAAACCTAACAATTGAACCTTACTGTTCAGATAATTTTTTCTACCTAGCAGCAATTCTTTGTGGCATATATTTAATTATATCTAAAGAGCTGTCATTACCTACAACGGAGCCATAGTTAATTTGACCAACAAGTGAAAAAACAACATTCTGAAACAACTTAGAAACTCACCTGCTGCTGAAGGAGAGGGAGGCATGTGGTTCCTTCTTCCTTCATGAGGAAGGTAACGGAGCAGTGTTTTTAGGGATAGCAGTATAGATGGTGATATGCTTATCTCTTGAGCAAAGGAAAAAAAGATTTCAAAGTCCTACTGAGAGTTGAGTGGCTCAAAGATTTATGACTAATTTTATAACTGGTATATATTTGCTAAATTTTTTGGGCTTTTCTTATGACAAGAAGAAAAGCATGTGAGAAACGATGAAAGAACATATTGTGCATATGTTATTTTTAACCTTTCCACATAATGTAAATCATTCTAAGGAGATACAAAAATGCAACTCTGTTGGAGTCTTGAGTTTTTGTTCATGGGATCATAGAATATTCTGGGTTGGAAGGGATCCCCAAGGATCATCCAGTGATCTCTGTCCCTGCACAGACATCCCACCAATCCCACCCTGGGCATCCCTGGCAGCGCTGCCCAAACGCTCCTGGAGCTCTGGCAGCCTCGGGCCGTGCCCATTCCCTGGGGAGCCTGGGCAGTGCCCAGCACCCTCTGGGGGAAGCAGAACCTCTCCCTATCTCCAGCCCGAGCCTGCCCTGGCCCAGCTGCAGCCGCTCCCCGGTGCTGTCCCTGGCCCGGAGCAGAGCTCGGAGCGGGGCCTGCGCTGCCCTCGGCAGGAGCTGCAGCCCCGGGCAGCTCTGCCCTCAGCTCCTCTGCTGCGGCCGAACCGCCCCGCTGCCCTCAGCCTCTCCTCGGGCACCCTGCCCCAGCCCCGGCCCTCCTTTGCACACTCTCCAGCAGCTTGGGATCTTTTTTACCTCGTGGTGCCCAGAGCTGCCCCAGGACTGACCAATTCAAGTTGCAGTCATTGCTTTTGTGAGCCAGCTCAATCTAGAGCATGAACCTTCTACATATTTATATACATTAAGCATCCTCAAAGATAAAAGGAGCCAAATTCTGGCACCGATTTACTCAACTCTATTGCTGGCATTTGAGGCATTACTTGTCTAATAAAGGTATGATGGACAGTGCTTGGATCTTTTGGGTTCTACAAGTTAAATATTATACTTTAAAGTGAGAGGTAGGTGTGCATGAATATGTCTGTGGCTGGGAAGGAAAAGGAGGTTCATGGCAGCCATCCTCCACTGCTGAAGTTTGGGATAGACCTGTTCCACATAGAAGAAAAGGTGAAGTGATGATTTCAAAGAAAAATGCATAAGGATCCTCACGAGGGGGAATTATATCAGTTTGTTTCTTGAAGCAATAAGAAACAGCAAAATATATTAAATTAAGCTCTAAAATCAGTTCTTTGTGCCTTTTTTTTACCCTGCTATTCCTCTTAAGTTCTGGCATGTCTGAGAGCCCAAACACTGGCTCAAATGCTCATTTGGGAACATTTTCCTCATGAAGGTAACTATGGATGTGATCAGCAGGTCAGCTGGACTCCCTAGTTTGTTGTTCAAATAAAGAAAAGGACAAAGCAGTGTGTGTTTGAGGTGGGCCCTTTCATAAAAAAATATCTTGTGTGTATCCCACTGCAGCTAAAGCCAATGTTGCTGCTACAAAGCTGACTTGAATGGAACTTAGATTGAAAGAAATAAGGACTAAACAAAACAGTTTACTGTAAACCCAGGACCTTTGGTAAAAGGACTGGTTCTGGTGGGTGAGTAGGACAAAAGCAAAACTCTTGGAGTTCCTTGTTTTGTTTGGTCTTTGTCAGAATATTATTTCACTTAAGTAATATCTGTTAAATGGCCATTAAATAGGCTGTTAAACAGCCATCAGTTTTGCACTTAGTCAGCTGCTCAGGTGTTGTACTCAGCCGCTGTCCCCACAGACTCTCCTGCTGATCTCAGCACCCACGGGTGGAAGACAATGCTTTAGAAGGCTTCTTGTGTTTTCCTCTAAAGGAGATCTGCACTGTACTGTAGTCATCGGGATTACACTTAAAGGGTAAAAACCCCCAAAGTTTCTGAAGTAACATATTAATTTGTTTTGTGACTCTGAGAAGGAGTTAACTGCCAAAGATTTGAGAAAATAGTCCCTCTTTGAAGGACAAGAATAAAAGCAGCTAGGAGCTGTAGAGGTTTTCTCCTAAAAAAAAAGAAGGTCTGGGGAGTAAGCAAGAGAGTGGAAGGGTCTTGAGAGAGGAGAGTCAGGTCATTGCAAATGGGTGATGTGCTTTCAGGCAGTGGTCAGACTCAGACCTGGAGAGAGGCAAAACACTTCTACGAAAGCTAATGACACTGTTGATAAAGTTACCAAATGTATTTCGGAATCAAACTTGATGTGATACAGCTGAAATGACCTGTTGGTGCATTTATAATCTCTGAACCTTTTGGGTTTATCCTCTTCCAAACTCTAGTGATTTCCCTTCTCTGAATTGTTTTTTCTTTGCAATCTCTATCTCACTCTAGGGTTCTCTATTCAAAGCAGAAAATGAAAGAGTGGAAAAAAGGAAAATGAACCATTTCACAAGAAATCTATTGCATATAGCAATTTAGTAGACTCATTATCCCAGTGTGAGGAAAATATAGTAGAATCCTAAGAAAACCGACACAATACAAATGCAGCGAATATACCCAGGGACTGAATAGACAATATAATAATTTCTCAGTTCAGGTTAATAAAGATCCTAATTCATTTTGCTCTAATAGAATGTATTAAGTAAATGTTAAGTGCTAATTAGTATCCTGCTACTGAAAAAGCAAGAAATATATCACAAGAGATGAGTTCAAACTGGTAGAAATTGTTAAGTTCTGGGTAATTGGGAATGGTATAATGAAGGTATTGGCAGAAGTCTCAGTAGCAAAAAGGTTAAAAATGCTGGTAAGAATTTTCCAAGCAAGTTTAGTTCCAAAAATAAAATATATCCAGTGCCGAGAGAAAGGTGGAGAAAGGACAGTTTTACATTTTTGATATATATTTTAAGACTGCAGCAAACAAACTAGAAAGGCAGTTTCAGTATTGCCAGCGCTATTAACACTGCTTTTTGATTGCAGCAGTTAATGTATGGTGTTTCCTGATGGGTCCCTCCCTGTATCCCTACTAAATGCTTGCTTTGAAATGCAAAGACACTCTTGTAAGTAGAGTCAACAGAGCTGGTCAGAACCAGTGAAAAGAGAGTCATTTTGTTGAACATATTCTGACTGGCTACGAAAATCAATAACACGTCAGACAGTGCATTTAGATATATGCTCATCTCTGTGGTGTATCTCAGCTTTTGGCTCAATGGGAGCTATTTCTGCCATGGATGTGCAGGTCATGCAGTGAACTCTGGTGTCCTGAAGTGAATTGTATTTGTCAGGCAGCTTTGACAGCCTAATCAGTGCTTTCCCTGTCTTGCAGAAGAGGTAATTCTAATTTAGCAGATGAAGTGACCAGAAGTGCATCAATTTATTCTTAAAGGACACATTTCATAGAATCATAGAATGGATTGAGTCAAAAGAAATCTTAAAATAACCTCGTTCCACCCCTGCCATGAGCAGGGACACCTTCCACTGTCCCAGGCTGCTCCAAGCCCCAATGGCCAGCCTGGCCTTGGACACTGCCAGGGATCCAGGGGCAGCCACAGCTGCTCTGGGCACCCTGTGCCAGGGCCTGCCCACCCTCCCAGGGAACAATTCCTGCCCAATCTCCCATCCAGCCCTGCCCTCTGGCACTGGGCAGCCATTCCCTGTGTCCTGTCCCTGCAGCCCTTGGCAATTGTCTCTCTCCATGTTTCCTGCAGCTCCTTCAGGCCCTGCAAGGCCACACTGAGCTCACCCCAAAGCTTCTCCTCTGCAGGCTGAACAATGCCAGCTCTGGCAGCCTTTCCTCCCAGCAGAGCTGCTCCATCTCTCTGATCACCATTTCAAGTTGCTGTCCACGCTATAGCAATTACGAGCTGATATGGAAACACAGTTTCCCTGACCGATAGCACACACCAGAACCCTGAGTTATCAGAATTAAACTTTGTCTGTTGACTCATGGTGAATTAACAGAGAAAATAATGAAGATACTCCTTGCTATTACTGAATTCGAAAGGTCTGTCCCATGCAAACTACATGTTCAAGTGAATTTAGTCAGGTAAGGGGTATCCTCTAAATGAAATTAGGAAGAGACCTGGGAATTGTGCAACACCAACATGCCATGAAAGCCATAGATGACCTTTCCAGCAGATCTGAGTTCGCTCTGGTTTGAGCTCTCGTGCAATTCGGTACTGAACACGTAGTGCAAGAGAAATGGTGACTCTGTTAGTGAAAGGGAAATATTGACAAAAGGAGTCTCTGGCTTGTCCCATCTGTAGAATCTGAGTGCTTATAACAGGTTTAGGAGCACCAGCCCAAAAAGGATAAATGTGCAGTATGGCTCAGTGAGCTCAATGTTTTCACAGTAATAAAACATAAAATATCTCCCACAAATAGCTCATGCTGCATTTGAAAGTTGCATACAAAGGGTATTGCTTCTTGCAGCAATGGGGAATTTCAGTTGTTATTTGCAACAGGACGTATCTTACTTGTATCAGTGCTTGTAATACCAAGCTGCTCTTCTTTGGAGGGAGAGAGGACAACCAGCATATGAGGAGGTTCTGGTGGAGCTTGGGTAGAGTAGAACTTAAAAAATTCAGGCTGGAAGGAAGGTCTTGGCCTCTTGATCTCAGCAGCAGCATTTGCTTGGTAGGATGAACTCAACTGTTTGGCTGATTTCTCTCTCTTCAGCTCAGCACAGTTGCCTTCTGTGCATTTTTGGTCTCTTTGCCTGCTTTTAAATCTACCTTTTACTTTGGGGGTTTCTATTCAGCAAAGTAAAATACCTTCATTTCTAGTTCCCCACCTTCTCAGCTGCTATTCCATGTTCATGTGATCACTGCCCTAAGCCCCTTCCTGTCACTTATTCTGACTAACAGCCCAAAAACCTGGGCATTTGCTGCTTCCTGAGGGGTACCACCTGCAAATCTAATTTCAGGCTTCTGGTGAACAAGGGACTGCTCCTCTTCCTTCAAGGATTTCACTTTCGTGCCCGACAGGCTACATCCATGCAATTGTTTGCTTAAACTCTGGGTTTGGCTGACCTTTTTCAGCCTGTGGATGGTCTGGAGAGTATTGAAGAGATAACTTAGTGAAACAGAAAGCAAACTGTAGGAATGCAGTCTGATGTCTCATAAAACTGACAAAGTAGGCAAAAAGTGAATGCTCTTCCTCAGTTTATTATTAAAAAAGAAAAAAGAATAGATGACCTTAATCCTTCCTCTGTCTAGAAGAAAAATGTGTTCTTATAATTAGTTATGTTAACTACTTGCCAGAGTCACTTTGTACCATCCAAAGACCTTGTAAACCTTTCCTAAATTGAGCTATTGAAATACACTTTCAGATAGACTTCCCGTAATGGATTTGTATTTGTACTGCTGATGCATTCAAGAGAAGTTATTGAGTCCTTCTGTGCCTCTTTACCCATTCATTCAAATGGTGCCCATAGAAAGGGTTTTCCAGGGCTAATATTGTATTTTCTATGAATGTATTTTTCTAAACTCATTAAAATTACTTTTTATGTGAATGCTTCTCTTTGGGGATGAGATTTTAAAAAGTCTTCCTCCTGAGAACAGCAGGGGAAAAAAAAAGTCCATTTAACAGTGCACTAGATTTGGCTCTTTCCTGTACAATAAAGCATTACAGAAATGTGGAAAAATTGCACCAAATCAGGTGCTTCAGCATGTGAGGTGGGGTTCTGTATCTGACACAAATGTGGGGAAACTTACTGCTGTTGCTGTGCTGTTGCAGCATAAAGGATCTAATTTTAATTGAGTTTCCATGTAATGATGACTTCAACAGTAATTTACTAACTTTAATTAAAATACTTTCCAGCTAATCTTTGGACATTATCCTTTTAATTATAAAAGGCATCTGTTATATTAATAGCCTTGGAGACTGCCTTATTTGCTTTAAAATGTAGGTGCATGTACAATTAAACTTTTGCCATGTTTCACCGTGTTCTGGGCAGGATCAGTGACCATTATGCATTACAAGGTTTACAGAGCTGTGATAATTAAGCAAGTTTGTGCTGAAAACCTGTACTTCAAGGGAGTATTAAAGCTCATTAATTTCATTAGCTGAATGCATCTTTTTCAACATAATTTTAAAGAAATCTTGCAACCCATGTGAGAATACTCTGGCACTGCAGAATGGACCAATTTGTTTAATAGCTGTGACTTCATAGCAAATAAACATTTTCACATGATTAGTCTAACAGTGTGCTAAGGCAGGATTTTCTTTCAAAGTTTGGCGTTTTCTCTTTTGCATATTTCTTAACGGCATTCAGCAGTGACATGTTATATTCCACATCATTAAGAACCAGTAGAATCTCGAGAAATGGTATTGCATGGTGCAGAACCAATGAAGCTCAGAGTTACACAGAGCAGGCTGGAGCAAAGCTGTAATCTAGGATGGGAGGACAAATCAAATTGATGTCTGAGGAGCCTGGAGTTGGCTGTTTTCAACTCAGCTCCTGTCCTACTCTTGCAACTCTTTCAAGCTTCAGTTGTTGCCTTTACCACGGGTATGAATTGAAAAACTCCAGTCTTTTGGAACCGCTGTTCTAATTGTACATCTCTCTTCTGAGCTCTTGTGTTTCCTGAAGTAAGAGAAGACCACAGCTCTTTACTCATATTTTTTTTTCAGTAGCTGGGAAGGATACACAGCATGGAGAAAGGAAAGCAAAGCTGTTTCTTTTGCAGAGAGAGTTGGTTGAAGAGAGCTTGAAGGCGCATAGTTGCAGGACAGGAGACATCTTGAGGGTGTCAGAGGGAGGGGAATTTCAGGAGCGAAGAGGACTGAGAAAGGATAGCCTTGAGATATCTCTGCCTCAGCTCAGTGTGAGGTGGTGCAAACAGGACCCAGAGTCTTTGGGGGCAGAAGAATCCTCCCTTCCACCATTGGGGTGGGCAGAGGACACAGTCACTGACACCTGTTTGGGTCAGCTCTAAGTACCTTCCTGAGGGTTATTTTGGGAGACCACCTACTAGGCACCCTCTCAAAAGACAAATTTCCCTTCTTCTGATGAACCCATTTCCACACTGGTACAATGGAAATCCTAGAACTCCAGGCTAGAAGGCACCTCAAGGGTCATTTGGTCCAACCTTTCCTGGCAGAAGCAAAAGTTGCTCGGTGTTTGTGAGGGCACTGTGTTCTGTGCTATAGGGTTGGCTCTGTCCAGCTGCCACACTGGGGGATATCAGAGTTATGGCAGCTGACTCCTCTTGAAGGCTGTCTCCAGATTTTTCCCTCTTTTTCTCTTTAATGCAAGTGGGGTCTGTGTTTTGTGCTCTAAATTTAAAAAATCTCCATAACCCAGCTGTGTAGCTAGAAGTACTTGTTAGAAATTGTTCCCTTCATATCTTCCACATCTTAATGGCTTTTTATTTACATTAAGAGCTAAAAACAAAGAAAACCCACCTGTTAAAGTCATGACAGATTAGCCTGAAAGAGATCAATCTTGCAGTGATAACATAGTCCAAATAATCAGTGCTTTGCTGTGAGCTGAAGAACTCTATCCACTCAGTTACTAAAAATGTACCCCCCACAAATAAACACAACTCTTCACTTTTAAAGAAGTCCCATATTTGTTTCTGTATTTAAGGAAGTAATTTAAATAACGACTTGATCATTATAATGATCATAATTCCTCCTAAGATTGGTTTAGCTAATATTAACTCTAAGACTCCTTCCGTAGCTCTTGTTCATCTGGAGTAAGACCCTTCTGTACTGTCTGAATTGTGGTTTGGATTCTGACAGATCATTCTCCCTGCTGGCTCTGAGGTTTGGTACTGTGGATTTCCAGAGCTGTCCCTTTCTTTTTTGCACAGTCACTATTCTTTCTTAATAGGCAAAAGATACAATAAAGAATTCAGGAGAGCCTAAAAGTTTCAACTGTCTCTAAAATAGGCTAAAAGTTTGGTGTGCAGCTACGAAAAATATGTTTAAATGTGAGCCCATATTTAATCCTATCAGATAATGGCAGTACATTTTCTCATAAAAATATAGAACTGTTTTTACTTTTACCCCAAGAGGACAAGTGAAGGAGTTAAGATAGGGAAACTGTAGCCCATATTATTTTCCTTAGTGTTGATTATTTCCAGGCTCTCTGCATTCATTCCACACACAGCAGAGCACCAGTTACAGAAAGGACGAACACCTTGACGTATGTGTAAGGAGCAGCCAAAACTGAGATGAGTGAGGAAAGCCTTCATCCAAAGCTACACTGGCAACTCCTGGTGCTCACCAGAAGACTATATGGAAATTTTGGTTCTTTCCTTAATCAGTATCTTGTGACCCCAAGGGTTTTGTGTAAATTTAGTCCTCTGGCTGAGAAGAGTTTGCATTCCAATACCTTTTCCCTGAACTGCATTGTTTACCAGTTTTTTGTTGGAATGTAGGCGTGGTTGGGTTTTTTCCCTTTCTTTTCCAGATTTGTCTGCTGTAAGTTACAACACAGCATTTCCCCTGATTTACGCAGCCAGGAGAAATCCTCAAACAGAAAGCAATTGTTGTTAATTCGTATCACACTGCCTTAAAGAAGAGTTGCTGAGTCTTTTAATTTTGCATGGTTGTTTTTATTTTAGTATCCCTGCAGACTGCTTTCTCCATGAAATTTAGTGATGTTAATGATAGTAAAGTCATTTGCAATTACTGTGATACAACTTTGGTTAAGACAAGCTAAAAGCTTGAGCTAGAAACTGGTGATCCTCTCCTTATTCAGTAGTTGCTTTTATTAACTAATTTAGTTGCAGGGTGTTTATGAATGGAGTAGTAAGTTTGGATGTTTACCTAAAATTAAATCAATCACATGCTGACACAGACAATATTTTAGGGTGGTAAAACTGTGGGCCATGCTCTCTGCTTCACTTAACTTGATTTGACCTCACTGGAGACTATTCGTTCTGCTGCTTCAAAGTGATTCAAGTACCATTATCTTCCATGGAAATATTCATCCAAGTCCTGATCTATTTGGAATAGAAACCCACTTGGCAAGAGAGATATCATGTGCCATCCTCTCCCTCATGTTTTCTTAATTTTGTTTTTGAAGATCATAAAACTGCTTCTATTGCAGTGTTCCAAAATTTTTGTCATGAATAGTCTATACTTTGAGGGGTGGAAATGGTGAAAATACAAGGCAGCCTATGTTATGTTTGCATTTTTTTAATGTTCAAACATTTTTCTGTCTACAAAATGAGAAGACAGGGTTCCAGCACACTGTGGATATTTGTAGAGGTGATGTTGTCTACACTTACTTCAATAGAAAACCAAAGAGAAACAACTGAAGGTAAAAAATAGAAGGTTTGGGTTTTTTTCAATCTAACTGCAAGGTCTTGCTAATGTCCCTACTCATGATTATACAGTTTCTTCTACAATGCTGATATTAAACTTGGAGTTGTGTGGTTTCTCACTAACTTCTAATTGCTTTCTCTCTAATGGAGTGTTACTTACTAGGTCTTGCTCTTGATCTTTTCAAAATTATCTGTTTAAATCATCTCAAATGCAGTTCATTTCAAGACTGAAATAGAAGAGGACAGATTTATCCTGTTAATGCTTAACTATTGCACACTACCTCCAGTTGGTGACACGGCTGATTAAACATCATGCATTATCTAGTGGGAATGACTCCTCACTCTCTCTGAATGTCTTGTTCTCTCTGTCACCACCTCCACCTTGCTGGTACTCAGCATTGTGAGGCTGCTGCTTTTTTTTTTTTTTGTTTAAGCCATGGTCTTACCTGAGGTAACAGATGAACCAGTGTTATTTGTGTAAAAGGGCTCCTGCAATTTAAGATATTCTCACTGTTTCTGATATATGACTCTATTCTGTGGTAGTTGTCTTGATGTTAGGATTTCCAGAGGTTTTAGGTTTATAAAAATCAGTCATGTAGGAGAGGTTTTTACATCAGACTTAGCTGAATAGTCATCAGTTGAATAGTCATAGAATCATGGAATCATAGAAGGATTTGGGTTGGAAGAGTCCTTAAAATCACCCAGTCCCACCCCTTGCCATGGGCAGGGACACCTTCCACTATCCCGGGGTGCTCCAAGCCCTGTCCAACCTGGCCTTGAACACTGCCAGGGATGGAGCAGCCACAAGGGCACTTCCTGTGACTTTGATGTAATCTGTCCTGGAGCAAGGGGTTCACAAAACGGCCCTTTCATCCAACAGCTGTCTGAACAAAGTATGGAATTTTTATTTACATTTTTTTATCCTGCATATATCTTCATTTGAAAATCTCTCTGGTTCTTGCAACCTTGGCCAGGATTAAGACACTGATTCATGTCTCTTTAAGAAGCAAACACGGGACATTTGCTTTTGACTTCCAGTGTTACAGAGTTTTGTACAAACTGCATTGATATCTTCCTCATTTAGGAATATTTTACAACACATATTTTTGAATTACTCTGGGTTTTGATAAGCAATCCTGCAGTGGCTTTTATTAAAATAAAATAGCAAAGCTGTTCTTTTGTCGCAGGGGGCCACTTTGATAATTCACATCCATCAGATGGGATCAGCTGGACAATGCAGAACTATGTGCTGTGTTCTGCTGCAGGTATATGTGGGATAGAGGCCCAAAGCAGAAAAATCAAATTCTGGATACTCAAAGAACAGGTCATGGGAAGTGAGAAGGGGACACTGCATGCTTAAAATTAGATAGGTTCTTAGGACAAATAAACCCAGAAGATGAAGGCCCTTGTTAAAAACAAGCAGTGTGAAGAGATTTCAAGATTATCCCAAGACCAAATATCTTTTGAACACCCTGTGCCAATCCTGTATTATGCTTTTCCTTTGAATTAGCTACCTGATCCAATCACTTTTTCCTTCCAAAGGTCCAGCAAGGCATTTGAAATCATTTGCAGCCAACTATTACGAGTTGTATAAATATTTGATGGCATGAAGTCCTGTGGGCACTGCAATAATTATACAAATTGTAATGCTAATCCATGGTATCAATAACGCCTTTGGAGAAAATAGCATTATATACTTCAGTCTCAGAGAATAATAACAATATTAATGCAGCACTGACACTTGGCAGAACTACCTCCCCAGCCTGTGTTCACTTGGCAATTGGAATTGCAAAGAAGCAGGGAAAGCACACATTTCTGGCTGCAGTTCTGCTTCCACAGTGGCAGAAAGAATTTGGCACTTAATGATATGCGAAGTGTTGTTCCTGTTTGATTGTAGTATACTATACATGCCTTGGAGCATGACTTAGAGTAATTTAACAACTGGAATAACAGGCATTTGGGAAGAAACTAATTTCATAGGAAGGCAAATCACAGACACTAGGCTTGTTCATAAAAATGTTGCCTTGTCATGCTTTGTGACGTTGCATCTCAAGCTAGCAAGAGGATGTGTGGGGCAGCATCCCTCAGTTCAGACTGGATAATCCACTTGAGAAAACATCACCATTACTGAGTGTAAACATGGTCCCTAACCTGCTTTACAGACCACATCAAAGATCAAAAGGTTGAGGTTTTTTTTCTTAATTTTTCTCTGATTGTCAGTTTGGACTCTTGCACAGGTTTCCCTGTGGCTGCCCCATCCCTGGGAGTGTCCAAGGCCAGGCTGGATGGGCTCTGAGTAAGCTGGGATAGTGGAAGGTGTCCCTGCCCATGGCAGGGGGTGGAATGGGATGAGCTTTAAGGCCCCTTCCAAACCAAACCATTCTGTGAGATTCTGTGAGATCTCAGGTTGGATGAGGCTGGAGGGGCCCCCAGGGGCTCCTCTGGTGCCACCTCCCTGCTCCAGCAGGGCCATCCCAGAGCACAGGGCACAGCAGTGTGTCCATGGGGCTCTGCAATATCCCCAGGGAGGAGACTGCACAGCCTCTCTGGCCAATCTGCTCAGGGCTGGGCCCTGCCCAGGGCAGAAGTTCTGCCTCCTGTGCAGGGGGAGCTCCCTGGGCTCAGGCCCTGCCCGTGGCTCTGGGGCCGCTGCTGGGCCCCGGAGCAGAGCCCGGGCCCTGCTCGGAGCCCTCCCTGCAGCTGAATCCCATCTGGACTTGTGGGTGTCTAACTGGCAGAGTAGGTCATTAACCATTTCCTCCTGGATCATGGGGGGCCAGAACAAGATGATTTTTAAGGCCCCTTCCAACCCAGGGTGTTCTGTGATTCTATGGGGGCTTCACTCAGTCACCAACTTCCAGCTCTGGGGTCTGGGTATCCTGAGCTTTGATATTAAAGAGTGAGGCAAAGAAGGCATGAAATAACTCAGCCTTTCCCTCCTCCCCTGACACTGTCCATCCCCTCTGCATCCAGGAAAGGATGGAGACTCTGCTGAGCCTTCCTTCTGTTCTCAATGCATTTATACAAACTTTTTGTTGTTGTTGTCTTTAACTGCAGTGGCCAAATTAAGTTCCAGTTTGGCTTTGGCCCTTCCAGTTTTCTCCCTCCATAGCCTCTCAACATTCTTTTAATCCCTCCAAGGTACTTGCCCCTCCAAAGATGATATACCTCTATTTTTCCCTGGGTTCCAGCCTGAGTTCCCTATTTAACCAGGCCAATCTTTTTCCTTGAAAAAATATATATGATGGAGCTCTAAATTATTCTGTAGAATACCTTTCTGTGAGATGCTTATGTGTCCCTACTTAATACATAGGAAAACCATATGGAATAGGGTGAAAATAATTTGGAAAAATCAATAAAACCAGCTTTCAATCACTGGACTTTACAATCTCTAGATATGAATATCTTGCTTACAAAAACCCTACATATTTTCTAAATCAGGTAAGAAATTGAGACTGAAAGTGGTCTATTCTTGCCATTTCTGTGTTACTATGAAGATTTCAGGGTGTCTGACGATGCAATCTATAAAATGTAGTAGGGGATGGGTGTTATATCCTATACTGAATTTTGTTACAGTTGCCATTTTTTGGTGAATATCAATTCAGTTCTATGTGACACTTCTGAAACATTAAAAGTCAATGATATAATGAAATTCAGAGTAGAACATGCCAATGCTCATTTGAGGTCTCTTTATCATATTCCCATCAGTTGAATAAAAAAGATCACTTAGGAAATGTTTTAGGTGAAATTATAGATTAGTTTTCTATGTGTGCATGCTAAAAACTGGGTTCAATTTCAGCTGTGGTGGCCTATAAATTTGCTATTTTAGAGGCTTTTTTCCACTTTAGTTCTTAAAGTTCATTGTGTATCATCAAGCGATCCTTTTTGCTGCATTTTTAGCAACTAATCTCTGATCAAAGGAATATAAAAACCTAAACATCAAAAGTGCTTCTTAAGGGTTTACAAATCTCTGCTTTCTTCTATATCACAGAATGTGGTGACTGGTTTGGAGGAGGCTGCATATTATTTTGGGAGAGGAAGCCTTCAATCACTTAAAGAGTAAGAGATCTATTGGTAATTTTTGTCTTTGTATATTATATTAGCTTTTTCATGTCTTCATCAGAGCCATCTGGAAGGTAGATGGTAATAAAGGCATTGAATATAATGATAGTAATTCAGACCCAAAGAAGCAAACAACAGCAGCAAAAAAAAAAAAATTGTTAAAAATTCTAGTATGACTTTCTGTTCCTGAAAAAGAAAAGCAGCAGAACTGACTGAAAGAATAACAAAACAAGTGGAGCAGAGAAGTCACATAAACATCAGTGCTGAATGCTGGGCATCTCCCTGCTCCTGGCAGTAACTGAACGTGTCCACGCAGCAAAATCTTGCAGGATTTATTTTTTAACTTCACACATGGATCTTTTATATTCCTTAGTGTTCCTCTCTTCAGGAATTTTACAATGAGAAAATCTGAACATCCCCAAACAATGGAACATTTATCAAAGCTGTAGGTGTGAAGGAGTACGGCAGCAGTGTGGGAATGTGTGTTTGTGTGTGTGCCTTGATGGGGAAAGCACTGGGATCCTCGGGAGTGGTGGTGTCCTACCAATGAGGAAGTCAAGTGTTTGTAAGGAGAAAGCCTGGCTAAACCATGGAATCATGGAATCTCAGAGTGGTTTGGTTGGAAGGGACCATATAAATCACCCAGTGCCACCCCTGCCATGGGCAGGGACACCTTCCACTGTCCCAGGCTGCTCCAAGCCCCAATGGCCAGCCTGGCCTTGGACACTGCCAGGGATCCAGGGGCAGCCACAGCTGCTCTGGGCACCCTGTGCCAGGGCCTGCCCACCCTCCCAGGGAACAATTCCTGCCCAATATCCCATCCAGCCCTGCCCTCTGGCACTGGGCAGCCATTCCCTGTGTCCTGTCCCTGCAGCCCTTGGCAATTGTCTCTCTCCAGCTTTCCTGCAGCTCCTTCAGGCCCTGCAAGGCCACACTGGGGTCACCCCAAAGCTTCTCCTCTGCAGGCTGAACAATGCCAGCTCTGGCAGCCTTTCCTCCCAGCAGAGCTGCTCCATCTCTCTGATCACCATTTCAAGTTGCTATCCATGCTACGGCAATTATGAACTGATATGGAAAACAGCTTGCCATGTCCTGGCACTCCAGGCCCTTGCAAATAGCCTCTGTCCATCTTTCCTGTAGCTCCTTCAGGTGAATCCTGGGTCAGTTGATTGGTATATATGTACTGCCTTTACTGTTAGAATCTTCAAAAGATCTCAAAAGAGTTTTCAGTCAGCTCTGCTTTTTGAGGTTTTTCAGTGAAAATCCCCTAAAATCCTATATTTGCTGCCAAAATTATTGTATTGTGATGACTTCTTGTGTACTTTGCCATGACACTGCATTTCTGAAAGCATATCTAATCAAAAGGCTACCATGCATGGAAGAGAAAAGAACACCTATTTCACAGGGCAGGTGAGACCCCAAGGTCTGTAAGACTGATCCTGTCTCCCTCTTGACAAAGCTCAGGTGTGGTGTGGTCTCTGCATTGGCCCTTTGACTTTTCTGCTCTTTTTAACTCTTTCCTCACTTGCTTCCCCCTGGACACAATCCAGCATGTCCTCTGCTCCTGTTTTAACCACTGCTGGTCCTTTCAGATTGTCATAACATCCCAGAATGTCCTGAGTTGGAAGGGACCCACAAGGATCATTGAGTACAACTCCTGGCCCTGCACAGGACATCTCATTATTCTTTCTTTCTCACCCAAACTACAGGGTTTCCATTTTTTTCCCCTTTTTCCCCCTTCCTGCTAGATTCATCCTAGCATTGTGGTTATTGGGTTTTTTATTTACTCTGGATTTGCCAATTTCAACTTTTGGATGCTTTTTATTCCCCCTCCCTGCTCTTCTGCCATAGGGACACAAGCATAGGGAAGAGTGAGCTGCACCCCTGGGGGTTTGAAGAGCTTTGGTATTTCCAGTCCGTAGGTGGTGGGACACTTGTGTTGTCTCCACATACAGTAACTTACTTCATTTAGGAGAACCCTGGTTTAAACCAAATTGTGACAGGCCACCACTTCACACTCATGGAAGAATAAAGAATAAAGGAGACAGTAACGATGTCTGGGGAGAGGATCTGCTGTCAAACCCTTCTGAGGGGGTTCTGTGACCACTGGCCATTAGCTCCTGTGAAGCACGGGAGTCGCACACTGCATTTCTGAGTGAGAACATGGGTGGCTCAGATGTTCCAGGTGCAGATTTTCAGGAGGTTTGTGGTTTCCCCATAATTATCCAAGGTCATGGCATGGAATTCTACATAAAGTAGAATTCTACATAAAACTGCACAGCTTTTCCCTTCCTGTTGCCACTGTCCTGGAAAGTGATGCTAAACTCTCCATTGATCCGTGTGGGAGCTCAGCTGGACTAGCTCCAAAATGCTTGTGAAAGTCCTACTTGTTCTCCCCACAGTTTGATTTATCCAGTCTATTCTAAAGGGCAATTTCAATCCCTAATGGAAGCCATTGGTATTTTTAAATGAGGCACCTTTTAAAATGTGGAAATAACTTGAAGACTAATTCCTGGTAAAGTAAACATTGAGTGTTAGCTTTTTGTTGTTGCTGTGCAGAAAAATACAGTTTTGCTTGGGGTCGATAAGAGATTGAAAAGTGTGGGTAATAATAAAAGCTGAAGTGGGAGTTACTTTAATAATGGGATGTCATGTGTAAGCCTATAAAATAAACAGTAATTATCACATTTGAGAAACGACTCTGTTAGAATTCACATTGCTCTTGACAGCTTCATCTGTACATCAAGCCTTTCTGGAATATGCACTTTCTTGTTCCTAGCAAACAAATGAAACAGGAATTCTTACCCTGATAGAAGATGTTGATTTCAACAAAACCTAAACAAAAAACTAGATAAAAGAGAGCCAGAGCAGCAAACTGCAGGATTAGTTCTTGCTAACACATTTTGCTGTTACAGAGCAAGATAAAAAGCAGAGCTGTAGTTTTATTATTTACGGTTTTCCTCCCTCTTTTATACGGCACATGTTGAAAGAAGTGGGCTTTATGTATTGCAGCAGAAAATCAGAAGTTTAATGAGCGGTAGTGAATTCAGAATAATGCCTCATGATTGTGAATCATAAACTTGGGTATATCAGACTTGAAGGCAATAGTTGGCATTTTTTTGTTTTTATTCTTTTTTTCTCTGTATCCCCACACACTCAACATTTAATGTGAATGCCAGCAATATTTGTCCTTTGCGGAATGTTTTGGGGGTTTTTTTGTAATTTAATAGAATATTAAACTATAGATTTTTTCCAAATATAAATATATCCAAGAAAATAATCTACAGCTGTTTGCTGTATCTCTTTTATAACTTTTATTTAATAATTTTTACTTTTTATTCAGTATTTACAATGGAATTTAGGTGGGTTTTGCTTTCTTGAGAGAGGTTGAAAGTGTAACACTAATTCGAGAAATGCAAAAAGCTCTTTGTCTTATCAAAATGAGCTTCACCAAGACCTAATTCATAAGAACAGAGTGTACTTAACCTGGCAGTCAGTAACATATACTTGGCTATAAAGATAAAATTAACTTCAATAGATATTTAAATATATTTCAAGATATGTAACTTATCTTCTACACATTATTTCTGAATTTAGACTTCTGAGGCATAGAGAGTCAGAGTCCAAGTTGAGGTGTGCCAAGAAATAGGAACAATTAAATCAAGGGAAGTAAGGACCAGCAAATAAGTTGCTGGAATCTCATTACACTGTCCCTTGGAAAGAGTTTAGGCATGTTATTAATTTTCTTCATTTATGTGGGGCAATAAGTCTGTGAACTTGAAGTGTTGTGAGAGAAGAGCAGGTAGGGCACACACCACATGGATGGATTCACTATGACAGGTGTTTTTTCTTAATTTTTTTTTGTTTGTTTATTGAGAAAATACTTCTTCAGTACAAGTGATTTCAGTGCACTGACTTCATGCACAGGGATGTTAATGGCAAAGCCATTGATCTGGACATCAGCAGGATTACAGACTTCTCTACAGCCTTGTGTCCGTGGGCACGCTCTAATGCCAAGGAAAATGGGGAGATATGCTGTCCAACAGAGCAAAAAAGAGGCTCAGTGTTCCCAAAGCACATGAGGGAGGAGCAGCAAAGGACAGGAGCAGCACTGGCTGAGCCCTGCACAGTGCTGTGGGCAGAGGGAGCCCCTTGGCTGGGCAGTGCAGGTCCCTGGGCACACCCTGAGTGCCACCCACGACAGGGGTGATACCAATGTCCTGCCTGGCCACAGCACCTGGGGAAGTGCTTGGATCCCAAACCTGTTTGTCACCATGCTCAGCACGAATGGATGTTAAATTAGTCCCAGCAACAGCCTGGCAGTGGCAGGCTGGCCTGTCACAGCACTGCTGCTGTCACGCCAGGCCGGGGGCTTGGAGCCTCCAGCCAGTCCAGGGCTGCTCTGGCAGCACTGAGGGAAGAGCACCATTGCAAAGACTCCACAATTCCCTGGCAATCACACTGCAGCCTGGAGCCTTGCCGCAGCAGAGATCCTTTTCGGATAAGGATAATGTTTGAGTTGGACTTGTGATGCAGAGCTGCAGCGCGAGTGGTGTTTGATTTGAGCAGCGGGGCACAGGTGCCAGCAGGCCAGGCTGCAGCCCCGTCGGTGTCAATCCGAGTGCAGCATCTCAGCCATCCATTTCCCCCCATGGGCCTGGCTGTTGGCTCCCAATTCCAAAGAGGGAGGTGCAGTCAGATGTTCTCACACCCGGAACATGGCACTGTGTGCTGAGGGAGGGGACCAGGGCCAGGCAGTGCAGATGGCACGAGGGGCTGTAAAACCCCAGGGGCATCTTCCTGGGAAGGCTTTGAGCAGCAGGCCTCTGGAGAGAAGAGCCACATCTGAAATCTGAGGAAGCTGGGGAGTTTATCTTCGGTTGTTCTTGGCTATTCAGTGAGCTGTCAGGGAATGTGTAGCCAGAGCACTGCGGCAGGTGACTTGTTTGGCTTTCTTTGCCACAGCTCCCAGGCCTTGGAACATTGTCTGCAGCTCCCTGGGTGTGTTTCGCCAAGTGAAGTGTTTTAATCTATTTGATGGTGCCTTCATACAGCATTATTTTTGTTATGGAGGTTACCTTTGTGATGATGATGCAAAAGAATAACGCCTTAAAGCCAGGGCTTTACACACCTGGAATATGTGGCTGTAGGAGATTGATGTGCTGTGGAAGCCTGGAAGGAACAATCACATGAGACTAAAACACCCTCCTGAATATATTGAGCTAATTGATTGGTATTTTTTGTGGTTTGTGTCAACCCCCATCCCTACTCAAAGCTTTTTAATGTTCCAGAGAGTGGAATACAAAGGCAGAAAATAGAGGGAAATCAAGGGGACACATTATCTGTGGTTTTGAAAGGATGAAATGAGGCAACAGAATGAATGCTGGGCCACTGTTCCTGGTATGACTTCTGTCCAAGTCTTGTATCCATGTTCAACTCTCTTAGCTTCAAAAAACTTCATAAATGCAGAAATCTCACCTGACTGTGGGCTGGGAGGAGGCTGTAATTTCTGTTCAGTTTGTGTTGGTTCATTGTTGCATTTAAGTCTTTGCACTTTAGCCATGGAATAAAATCTCTACAAAAACTAGTTGTGATAAATCAGCGGCAGAGGACAGGATGGCACTAAACCCTAAGGATTAGGAGTACCTTGGGTACTCCACACCATGTCAGGCAGTCAGGCCTGGCCTCTGGTCTTACATTCTTTTCACAGGTTGGCTTCTGTTCTCATCCAGTCTAGAGCCAACCGGATCACAAAATTGGGAAACTCTTATATTTTCTGTAGCAAATATCAAAGGCACATCTACAGGTGGGGTGGAGAAGTGATTGAGAGAAGCCCTGGGGTTATATGGGATATTGGGCAGGAATTGTTCCCTGGGAGGGTGGGCAGGCCCTGGCACAGGGTGCCCAGAGCAGCTGTGGCTGCTCCTGGATCCCTGGCAGTGTCCAAGGCCAGGCTGGCCATTGGGGCTTGGAGCAGCCTGGGAC
Source organism: Corvus kubaryi (assembly GCF_017639235.1). Taxonomy (NCBI): domain Eukaryota; kingdom Metazoa; phylum Chordata; class Aves; order Passeriformes; family Corvidae; genus Corvus; species Corvus kubaryi. Next base: position 16,411,621 of record NW_024581093.1, on the reverse strand, counting down.
AGTGGAAGGTGTCCCTGCCCATGGCAGGGGTGGAATGAGCTGGGTTTTAAAGTCTCTTCCAAACCAAACCATTCTGAGACTCTGTGATTGTAATTCCAGTGGAAGATATTTATTTTCCAAATGTCTCCTTTTCAGCTATTCACAGATAACGAAAACAACTCTGCCTGGTGTTTGCATTTCTTTTCAGACAATGAAAAGCCTATTCTTTGCTTCCTCCTTTTTAAAAGCAAGGATCATCCCGTATGTGGTGGTGCTATAGCTCTGCAGTAAATTTTACCTGAATTCACAAACCCATGGGAGTTAGTTTGCATTTGAAGTAGTGGTGCTAATTTTTCCTTTTAAAAATTAACATTCAGAAATATAGGTCTTATTTACCAATGTCCTTCTGTGTTGAGAATAGCATTAATATATGACATATCTTCAACTAAGCTAAGATTCTATCTGGTAATTATTTTTTTTCCACCTGAATTCTTCTGTCCCTTGTTACAGCGTGGAAACTGCAACACTCGTATCAGTCAACGAGGCCCGTGGAAAAGAAAAATATATGGATCGATTCTTGACTGATGTTCCAGAGATGTTTATTTCTCCAGCCACATGGCCGGGGCGCTGCCGAGGAACTGTGGCAATCACGGGACCTGAGGGTCCTTGCCTGCGCAGGGGAACACAAAACAATGGGGAATGGGCTCGGGAAACCCCGTGTCTGTCCCCTCAGGGCCCCTCTCCCAGGGCCACATGGCAGGGGGAGGAGACCCCAACATTTCACCTGTTTATTTTTAACAAAAAGAGATTTAAAACTTAACACTGAAAATAAGTGGATAAACATAACAAGAACAGTTTTAAAACAAAACAAGCCGCCCTCCTGAGTCTTTAAATGTCCAAACAGATTCTGTGGAACATCTTAAGGCTGACAGAAGGGAGACAGGACTCTCTGAGCATGCTTTGTGGGGAAACTGAGGCAGGAGAGGGTTTCTTCCATTTGTACCTGTTGGAACTCTAAACAACAATAGTTAATTTCTTCCCTCTCCCTCTTCATCCCCCACTTGGCATTGGAAAGGGATTTTTGGGGAAACAATTGGCAAAGGCATGGTTTTGTGATGGAAACCATGGGTGAAAAAACAGATCGGGAATACACTGGGGGTAATAGGATATAGGATAAAAGGGAAAGGTGGGATTAGGAAAGGGAGACTGTAGGGGGGCTTATAATAGAGATGTTGCCTAACATGACTACGATTTTTAGCATATATACTGCCTTTCACAGAAACACTGTCAGGCCTAGTGACCTCTGCTGCTTGTAACCCTCTTCTACCTTGCACCTCTATCTCCCAAGCTTGGTATGCATTTTTCAGGGTTATTCTATATAATAGCAGTTCTATGAATGAATATGTCTTCTTGGTTGTCACAACTTGTTATAAAACCATAATTTTGTTTAACATTATAACATTTTACTACTCCTAAAACCTTAGCTACGGTGATTTTTTCCTTTTTTCGAGTGGTTGCTGTTTTCTGTCTCACTGCGTTTTTGCCTTCTCTTTTGCTCGCTCCCGTGCTGGAATTGCCAGGGTTGTCAGTGCTGCCGGGGCTGCTGGGGCTGCTCGTGCCTGCGCACTCTCCCGGGATCACATCCGGGGCCGGGCAGGCCAGGCTGGGCTGCGCCGCTCAGCTCCCCGCACAGCGCCTCTTCTGCTCTCAGCTGCGCTGCCTCTGCCTGGCGCCGCGCCCACGTCTTGGCCGGGCCCCCGAGCAGTGGCCCCCCTGCACCCTGCTCCAGCGCGCATTTCGGCAAGGCGCGGCTCTGCTCCGCAGCCACCGCCGCCAGCCGCCGCCCGCGCGCCGCCCCTCTCGGTTGGGCGCTCATGGGGCTCGCTCCACCACGCGCTGTGTGGGGCCAGGTGGGCACCGCCGGGTCCCGCCGCTCCTCGCTCCGCCACCGACACTGCGGCTCGCGTGGCTCCGCCCGCGCGCGGGAACTGCCTCGCTGCTGCTCGCAGAGGGCTCGGTCCATGTGGGCGAGGCCATACGTTCCCTGAGCCAGGCTTCCCTTCGCCATGACAGAGCTGACATTGCTCAACAGTCTCGGTAATTAAATAATATTCACAAAAATATTCTTCCATCAGCATATATTTTGACTCAGAAATTAACTGTGTCCAAACAGTCTTCCAAAAGTCTTTGGTAGGAATTAAATCCCAAGAAATGTAGAAAAAGTTCTTAAACAACCATGAAAGGAAATGTTTCAGTTCCTTTTGAGCTTGAATTAAGCTAAAATTTACAAATCGTTGTTCAAGAATCTTTTCAAGTTTAAGATAAATGTCCATATGTGGCTCGGAGAGCCAAGAGTCTTTCCACAGTTCCTCCATAGTTTAGAGATGGAACAACAAAACAAAAACAAGAAGAGGAATCGGGGATCGTTCTGCCCACGTTCACTACCATTTGTTACAGCGTGGAAACTGCAACACGTGTATCAGTCAATGAGGCCCGTGGAAAAGAAATAGATATGGACCGATTCTTGCTAGATGTTTCAGAGATGTTTATTTCTCCAGCTGCATGGCCGGGGCTCTGCTGAGGAACTGTCGCAATCACGGGACCCGAGGGTCTTTGCCCACACAGGGGAACACAAACCAACCAATGGGGAACGAGGCTGACCAGGGGCAGGGAAACCCTGTGCCTCCACCCCAGGGCCCCTCTCCCAGGAACACATGGCAGGGGGAGGGCCCCAACAGTCCCTCACTGAGGAAATGCTTTGTATTATACAATGGAGTTTAAAAAGCCACAAACTGATCTGGATTTGTGGTGCATAATTTCTAGTCATTTTTATGTATATTAATGTTAAATCATGTTCTTGATTTCCGTAAATGACCCACATAACATGCCAAATTTCTTCTACGTTTTACACAGCCCTCGATTTTGATGAACAAAAATTGATAGGTATGAGATGAACAAAAGAATACTGATGACACATAATATAAGCCTTGATCTAAAGTTGTGAACTTGTCAGATGATCTGCCAAAAATGGATTATTTTCTAAAAGTTTGAAATATGGCTGAGAAGCCTGCTGACCATTATTCACAGCCTTTCATTTATTACATTGATGCTGTTAGACAAGTGATAATCATAGGCTTTAATTTCCTGCAGAACTGGGCATAGGTGTAGAATGCTTTATATCATTTAATATGCAAAAAACCCCTCAGATCAGAGAATGGAATTTATATCCGTGTCACTACAGGTTGTCTAATCTGACATGGATTGATATTAATACACTACATAAAACTGGAAATTTCCTAGACCTCTGGTATATCTTTGCATCCTTGATGGTCACACTTTCAAAAAATATCTCTGTGCAATTTCATGTCCATTTTCAGTACTATACATGCTGTAGTATTTTGCTTGATTAAATGCCCAATAATTTACTCTGAATCCAAATTCTCTTGTTCTCTACTCGAGCTGGATTGCTGAGATCTCTGGTGGGTTGCATAACTCATAAACTTGTTGATTCTCTTGTCTTTTTCTGCAGTTAGGAGTAACCCACAGCACTGTTCCCAACGTGACGGTCATCCAACATGGATAATGTTTTTTGCTATAGGTTTTTAGGTTCTATTTGAGTAGTTTTGTTTTCTTTTGCAAGAGATTAAAAGCTACTTGGTCCCCAGGGCATGGCTCCCCTGGCCCTGCTGAGTGCCTGAGCAGCTGAATGGAACTGATAATCTTTGGCATTTAACAATAGGTTAATTTTGCTCAGCTGCATATGGGGTTCCAAAAACAAAAGGTTTCCAAGGATTTTTTTTTTTATGTTTTTGTGAAAAATATTTCATGCAAAATGTTTTAAGCTCAGCACCTTACTTCAAAGCAGCTTTTTCCTTCTGCAGGTTTACAGAAAACATTAGATTTCCTTCCTGTGTGTTTTTGTTTTGTTTTTTTAAATATTAAATATTCTCAAAAACATGAAAAACATGCTAAAAATATTTAAGGAAAAGTGTCAATTCAGCCTGGAGAAGAGGTGGTTTCTTAATTGTGGCTTTCCAGTCCCTGAAGGAGCTACAAGAAAGATGGAGAGAGACTATTTCCAAGGGCCTGGATGACAGGACAAGGGGGAATGGCTTCAAACGGCCAAAGGGAAGGGTTAGATGGGATATTGGGAAGGAATTGTTCCCTGTGAATGTGGTGAGGGATTCCATGCTCATAAAAGCTTCATGGCCTTTAATTTATATTACCCAAGAATCTAACACAGTATTTTAACAAGTGAAACATTTTTCTGTTTAATGGTTTTTTTTTGGTGGACTAAGAGTATAAAAGGATCTGACTTCACATTGTAGAATAGAACAGGCTATGCCTGTTTGTAAGTAAAAGCTAATGTTTTGCATTTTAACAGGGAAGGAAATGAACAGTGGCACTAAAACCACATCTGCCAGAGCAAAGCCTAGTGGCAAAAGTTACCTCTCGTTACAGTGATGGCAGTATCCAGATGTCACACAGTTAGGGGCATTTGCTAAAATCTTTTTGAAGTAGGAACACCTGTGACCATCAAAAGTGATAAATATTAGATAATAAAATGCATTCCTGGTAGGTGCACAGTGTGACCAACACAGTCAGGGATAGAGCAATCAAATTCCCTCCACCTCCCCTCAAAATGCTTGCCTCTGTTTATTCCTATTTATATAGTGCTGAAGCTTTGAGGGTCTCTTGCTTTGCTTTTTGCAGCTATTTTATATAATGTCTACTATTGCATGGTTTCCCATTTGCTTTCCTGGGGTGTTCTGGGGTTTTTCGGGGGAGTTTTGCATTTGGTTTTGTTGTTGTTGTATGTTTGTTGTTGTTTTTAGACTGATATTCTGCAGGAGCAAAGTTCAAATGTCTGGAGTTTTAGATTTGGTAACCACTGGGAACTGAGGGTGCGTTTTTCTGTGCAGCTGCACATTTGCTTGGGGCCTGCTGGGTGTTGCCCGACTAAAAATAAGGAAATTTGTTGCACACATTGCCATGGGCTACATTTAAGCACAAACATTTGAAATGTCATTCTGTGGTCTTTGCTCTCCTCGCTTTCAGTGAATCTGAAGCACAGTTTTAGGCTATTGTGGAAGCAGAGCCTACAGCATGCCTGAGTTCTTTATTCATTTTAATATGACCTAAAGCAAAAAAAATCCCCAAACAACAAACAGATTCCTTTGTTTTGCAATGGACCATATAAGCTTGGCCACTTGGAATCCCTCCTTCTGGAGAGTTAACTGGAGCCATTCCTAGCTTGGATATGCTTTGCTTCCTCCATACAATTTGAAGCTGCTGGTAACTCCCTCTGTTCTCCAAAACAACAAAGAGGGCAGTAAAACACCATCCTCTTGCTGTGGAAAAAAAACATTGTCTTCTGTAATGGCACTGCTTTCAAACGTGCATTTTCAGTTCCAAGAGGATATTTAAGGTATCCTCTGAGTATCTGTGTTTAAATGGAAATGGGCACAATTCTGCATTTCAGGTGAAAAAAAAATATGATTACACTTTTAGTTTTTAAATAAAAATGAAATTACTTAGGTCTTTGCTGTATCAAAATCCACTGTTTCTGTTTGATGCATCGATAGTGACCTCCGGGGTTGCTGTTCTGCTTCTCAAGGGGATTTTGTCTCTGCTCTTTTGGCTGGACTCCAGGTTTGGATGACAATTTCAAGGTTACAGTTTGTTTATTTTTTTATCCAGAGACAGGGGAGATCAATCCTAATCTATAGAGAGACTGAGTCTCAAATGCCACAGAGCCAGAGGCTTGACCCTCAGAAGTGCTGAGCACTCGGAACTCGTGGGCTGTCGTGTGGCACTTGGCACCTCAGGGGTCACACCTACCCCTGCCACCCTCTGCTGTGGCCTGGGAACTGAATTCGTCTCTCACTTTGCTTTCAGAGCAGGGCATTTTCTTCCAGTTTCTGTGGACTCAGTTGAATTCTGTCTTTCCAAGTAAAGTGGATAACGGCATTCGTGAGTTTTTCTTCATTCTCAAAGGTAATGTTTGAGACTTACTGGTTGTTTTCCTTTTATTCTTAGACTGTTTTCCACTAGTCTGTTCTACTCTTGCATGCTGTGATCCTTTGTTTTCTATGCCAGCTCTGAAATATAGAAAACCAGGCTACTGGTTCAGGCAGCAGCTCCTTTTTTAGGAACTAACCTTTGGTCTTTGGTGGACTTGAGGCAGTGCTGAAGAACAGAAGGCTCTACTGTTCTGGTGCTGTCAGCACCAGCAAAGAGAAACACAGACAAACTGATTCATTTCTTTCTACATCAAATTAATCCTGCAAACATTTACCTGTGGTCACCTAAGTGGAGGTCTCCCTCCACCTCTCCAGTGCTCTGTGACCTTTAGGAGTCCCGAAAGGAGGCTCGGTGCTGGTGACAGTCAAGAGATGTCAGCAGAACCTGAGTGAAAATATCCCAGCACAGCACTTCTCCAGGATGATTGAAATCCTATTTTTGGAGACGATAAGATCATAACCTTTTAATTTTCCTTTCTATTTTTTTCTGGGTGACAGATTGACAAGCCTAGAGGATGAGGCTGTCTATTCATAGAGCAGGTTTGGCGTGGGCAGCAGCCCTGATTGTTCCCCACGCTGCCCTGCTGGTGTGAGCCCTGACCTCGGGAGCTGCTCCTGAGCCCAGGAGTGAGCCAGCAGTCCCGAGCCCTTCTCCTCCCAAGCCTGCCCAGGTGGCTGATGCTCAGTGGCAGAGCAGAGGTGGCTCTGCAGAGCAAACAGCTCCTCCCAGACATTGCATTGATCACTCACCAGCCGAGCTGCTCCGAGCTTGCACTTCCAAGCAACCATCTGATTTCCTGCCCCAGCAGGCAGGAAACCCTTTTCCCTCCTGTCTCCAAGCTTTTGTGCTCTTATCCACTGCTCACACTTCATATGGCATCCTTAAAATCCAGGAGTAGAATGTGGGTCTTCTCTCATGCAAAATCATTTTAACTATTACTAGTATAGTAAAAAAAATAAGAAAATGTATTTTTACAAGTTGTTTTTTATTTAATGTTTCTTTACTACAGACAGCAGGTTCTAACACAGGCTATGAAAAAGATGTGCCATAAATTATTTGATTTTTTTATCTTTGATGAGTAGTTCCCCTTCTCTAATCCTTATTTTCTGCACTGATGTTAGCACCATCTCCATTTGTTGCATGTGAAAGATAACACTCCCTGATAATGAAGATATTAGTCAGACAATTACCAGAATTGCTGCTTCTGAGTGTTTTATTATAGAAGTGGGGAGGGGGGAGGCCCTTGCAGCAAGAGATTTTGCACAGAGAGTGATTCTGCTGTCCCTGCTCTTGCTGGTGGGGATTCTCATCCACGGCCTCTGAGAATGAACAGCAATAAAGAAAATCCAGAACCAAGGTAGGATAATATCTAATAATTTCCTGAACGGACAAAGAAAGTTTTAGGGCAAATTTAGAAAGGTATTACTATCTCAGCTTTAATGATACAATACTTTATATTAATTTAAAATTCTTCAACTTCAAAATATTCTTGTGGCCTTCACTCTCAGCCCACACAAAGCTGCTAAGACAAGGTACCTTTCCAGGCTAGAAAGAGCCATCAGTCAGCAGCACACAATAGATATCAAAGACATCCCACTTCTAAAGGTATCATTAATACCAATGCAGAACAAAGTGCACTGCAGCTTTTCATGCCTCATCTGAAAGAAAACCACAGTCAATCCCACCTTGCCTAGCTGGGAAGGAAGAAGGGATGCATGCACTCTAAGGTTTCTCAAGGATGAGCACAAATTATGTCTGTTCAGGCAGTGTTACTTGGCTTTGTATTTGCTTATGGATCACTCAAGTTATTCCTTTAGGAAACAAAGCATTATACTGTCAGTCTTCGAAAATATGTATTGTTAACATTAGCTTTACTTTGCATTAAACATTTAAATTATATATGAGACGACTCAGGGTAAGGGTGTGCAGTGAACTGTGGTGGGGAGACTAGAAGTCTGTGTGAAGGCCCTACAGCTGTCCAAGCATGTCTGGGCTATAAAGGAAATTATAAGCCCTGTCTTAGTCCCAGTGACAGTGGGCACTGACTTTTCAGAAGGAAGGTTGGCAAACCTCCCACTGAACCCTCTGGGCACATGGGTGTGGTTTGGAGGTGAGTGCTTGGGAGAACAGAGCCTGGGAATGATGCTGGGAGCCACCCACTCACCCTGAAGTGAACAGGAAGGGCAGAATTGCAAAGAGAAAGCTTCCTTAGCTGGGGAGTTCCAGCCCTTCTTTCTCTCCTGGCAGCATCCTCACATATTCCCTATCTTTTCAAAAACACAGAGGATAAGGCAGGGGCCTTTCCAGAATGTGCTGTGGTAGATCCCTGAAACACACCCAGGTGAAATCTTGGTGGGCACCCAGCTGGAAGTGGTTGCCAGGGCATTTTCCAACTTCCCGTCACCTTCTGGGCTGTACCTGTGCCGAGGCAGACAGCTTTACTCTGCATTTCAGTGGTGAGCCATTTGGACCCATGGTATGTATTTTATTCCTCATTTGTTCTGCAGATTAAGCTTTTTATTTGAGAGCATAGTGTCACTTTTCACTATTCTGTACCTTGCCAGGCAGAAACAGATGCCTTATTTGTGGAAACTTTAAAGCACAGTAAAACATAACACTAGTGGGAAGCTCTCATGTTATTTCTACAGCCTCCTGAGCCTTAGTTAAGTGAACTGATAGGATATGACATGGCTTTTTTTTTGTTTGTTTGTTTTTTTGGTAACTTTTCCAAAAAACAATCTCCTGAAAATAAGGTGTGACATTATTAGGCGGGTACTGAAGTGAAAGCTCAGTGCTTGTTTGCTTTGTAGCATTGTTTTACTTGTGCACTGAAAAGAAAGGAATACTGTGGCAATGTGAGTGGCAGCTACACATGATGGAATATGTGTTTATCCCTGTTTATGTTTGCAGCATCAGGAGCGCTAATTAGAAGACTCTATCTCCTGTGCAGTCCTAGCTGCCATATGTAAATAAATGTTACCTAGTTTGAGGTGAGTTATCCCATGTGTAAACAAGAAAACCAGACTTAGTTCAAGCTTTTTGATAATTCACAAGATTCTTTCACTAAGTTTGATTCGTACGATTCTTTAATATTCTGCACAGTATTTGGACTGCATAATGGCAGTACTCCTGCCAGCAACCCTATGCATCTGTCTACCAAAAAATAACATTTCTGTAATTACAGGATGGGTGATGATGGATAGAGGAGTGGGAAATGCTGAGGGACAGCAGGAAGACAATCATAGCAACAAAACACACAATCCACTGAAGTCAGAAGAATATTACAAAAATAAACAAGACCTTGTGGGAATTAGATCAGAATAAGTATTACTGTGGTAAACAGAAAGAATGGCTTAACTGAAAAGCACAATAACTAAGCAGAGAGGGCCTCAGAATTTTGTGTGCTTGCAAATGAAGAGAATTTCCACTAAAGCACCATTAAACTGTAGCCTCTGATAAATCTGCAATGCTGATGAGTTAGATTTGTCACTGTTTGCCATTTGATTTTAATCAGTGTTACTGCAAGTGTATGTAAAACCTGGGTTTTCAGGGGAAAGCTGAGACGGGCAGACTACCTGGCTGTGGGGTTTGTGTGCACAGCCAAGGCAGAAAAGGTGACTGGAGCACACTGAAGAGATAAAAATGCTGCTTTGAAGTGCCATAACTGGAGGGAAACATTAAAAGTTTTGGAGGTGTGCTAGAAAAAGAAACTTCTTTCTGGTAGGAGTGCAATGCTATGGGCTGAATTTGGGTTGATGCAGAAGCTTTTTGCTCCAACTCTTCTTCTGTTTGTAGAATAATTACAAAAATCTAGGGTGAGAAGAATTAATGTTGAGAAAAGAATCTGTGACATCCCTAGAGGGATGATGGGAGGTTGTACCCCTTGCAAAGTGTGCACCCCCCAATCCTTTGCTATCAAATTGACCCTTTCTGTCATTTGCAAGGTGTGTATTTCCTGAGTGTTGTGGGTTTGACGCTGGCTAAAAGCACCAGGTACCCACAAGAATCATAACAAAGGGTTCATGATTTGAGATAAGGATTAGGGGAAAAAAACAGTCTAAGGCAAAACAGGTTCAAAACTTAAACAGTATAAAGAAAATTTATTCTTAACAGAATTAAAAGTAAAAAGGGCAATGAGAACTAAAATAAACCTTTAGAACACTTATTTTCTTCCCAGCCCCTCTCTCTTTCTCACTGACCGTGCAAGGAGGCAAAACATGGGGTTTTGGTTGGTCTTTCACTTCCTAAAAATCCTTCTTCAGTACGCTTAGGGAAAGGAATTTCTTTCTTTTGCTGTGCCGTGGGATCCTTCCCACAAGAGATAGTTTCCTGCAAATTTCTTAGCATGGCCTTAATTATCACAAATTGCAGTCCTGCTCGACCTGCTGTAACATGAGTCGCTCCCACAGGCCAAGCCGTCTTCCCAAAACTGCACATCGTGGGTTGTTTTAGTTCATGGGGTTTAGTCTTTTAAGGATAAGCTGTTCTAGTTTCGAAGCAAGGACTCTCTTTCTCTATTTCTGGAAGCAAGGCTCTTCTCTCTCGGTTTGAGTTCCTCACTAGATTACAGCTTTTCAGCATCCACTCGCTCCAGCGTGAGCACTTTTCCTCATGGGCTGCGAGTGGTCCTCTGCACCCCCCATGCACTTCATGAATTACAGGGAAAAACAGTTTGTTGTATTATGGTCCTCACCATGGCTTGTAGAAAAAAATTCAGCTTCGACACCCAGGGCACCTCCTCTCTCTCGTTCTTTTCACTAACCTTGGTGCTTCCCTGTTGGTTGTCCTCATGTGTATTCATTTTTTTCTTCTTCTCTGACTTGGAAGAAAATTGTTGTCAAGTTCTATCAATTGAAAGGTTCTTATAGAGCTTCATGGCATTGAAAAGGTTGATCTTGTTTGCTCCGTGTCAGGGAATTGTCATGTTTTCGTCACTGGCCACATGGTCCCCACCAGCACCACAGGGGCAGCCCCAGCACACTGGGCCCGGTGCTTTTTGGAGTCAGGTTGCTTGGGAATGCAGCCCAAAGCAGGTGGCAAACTCCATCTAAGGCTAAATACCGGCACGAGACTGATAGCCAACAAGTACCGTAAGGGAAAGTTGAAAAGAAGTTTGAAGAGAGAGTTCAAGCCTCGTGATCGAGCCCGCAGCCCGTGGATGGTGTGAGGCCGGTAGCGGCCCCCCGGCCCTGCCTGGATGGCCCCAGTGGCTGCCTTGCCACCCCTCAGAAGAAAAAAAAAGAATGCCTGCTTTCTTTTCCCTACTTAAATATGTCATCCCAGAGGCGTCACCAACTTCTCTAATCAGGCTAGCAACCTGCCTATCATCAGAGCCTTCAGCAATTGGCTCTGTGCCGGACATGGTAGAAGCTTCCACTAGTTTCATCTTTCAGAACCTGCTCCTGTGGCTTCCTCTGCCCACTAAAAAAACTAGACTGTTTTAAACTAACACAATGATGATTCCCTGGGAGTTCCCAAGTGCTGCTTTCACCCCTGTGTCCTGTCAGTGGCGGGCGCGATGCTCGATGGAATGCTACAAACATGGACAGAGGCAAGGCTTATCTGTGCTGGCTTAACTCAGTTCATCAGCACAGAGAGAGCCAAGCTAGGCCTAAAAAAGAAGAACATAATTAGAAAAATGCATAGCAAAGAAACAGCCCCTCACAAGCCCATGCAGGAGCTGAGGCTCGTGGAAGTACAGATTGTTCTCTCCTGAGAGTTGACCTTGAGTTGAAGAGGTAACATGGCTCCTTTCTCACTTTTTCTGTATTTGCATGGCTATAAAAAAAACCCAAAAAGCCCTTCCTTTTTTTTTCCCATATCTTAAAGGGATTTTACTAATGTAATAGATAAAAAAGAAATATGTTAAATAAAAACATTTATTAGAGGACATAATTTTAAATATTTAATGATATAATTAAGTCTTATTAATGTAATAGTCTTTATTCTTCAATTTAAAAATTCACAAGGTTAATTTTCCTTTCATCTTTATTATGCAATGTTTGCCACAATTATTTGTTATATATTCTTATAAATATTTGATGAATATTAGAGATTTTAATTTAAATAAAAATATAGGTCATCTTTTACCACAGTAACTCTGGTGTTAAGCTGGAATTAGTGAAATTAGCACAGCAGTGAGTCAGGCCCTGCTATTCCTCCAGTTATCCCAGGGCTAGCTTCTTTGACTGGAGTTATCCATGGAAAACACACCTTCTACTACTCTCTCTTTAAAGGCTTGCAAAGAATCTGAGGATCAACAAGCTGAGGATCGGTCACATCATTTTCATGTTGCCTCCTCGGGGGGACATTAATTGCATCATCTCAGTCTCAGATACTTATTCACTTGATTTTACTGCATTTGACAATAAAAAACACCTTGGAGCATTGGTAAATGAATTTAGAATATATTTCAGGAGGTACTTACTTGATTCATTAAATTACTGGCATTAAACCCAGTTGTTTTGAGTAAAATTATGCTACCTCTATATGCTCTGGCTTTTCAGCTCCTTACTGAAGAAGGAAAGTCCTCCAGCATTGAGTCCTGTGGATTTAAGTGATTGATGTTCTCCTTCATTAGCAGTATTTCTTACATATGCACCAGAAATATTTTAGGGGAAATGGTTGCTTTGCTTTACCACAGTATTACGATTTTTTTTTTTTAAGATCGGTCTGCCAAACTACAATGTCACTAGCTGCTGAAAAAAATCACTTTATGGGCAATATGTTGACTTACCTTCTTAATTAAATAAAGAAACAAACCAGAACTCTCTGGAGAAAAGTACTTTGAAATAAGCATGTACTCCTAATCTGTCATTGCATTCAGAATGGAAAAACAAATACCACTTGAGCTAGCAGCCTAATTTCAGCTTGTGCTGCTATTAGATTTGGGTTATGAGGTGTGCAAAAGTACCTTTCGGGGAGTTTCTTCAGGTGGCATATGCTGAAACCTGGGGCTTGTGCTACTTTCCCTTCCATTAGTAACCATGGCTCCCTCTGGATTGCTCACCTGCTGTAACTGTCACCTCACACAAACCTAAGATCTGTTTCTCCTCCAGATAAGGAAGGCACTTCATGAAGAGCTGGGCTAAACTTAAGGGATTTATTATCTTCAGGACAGAGGTGGCAGAATGCTGTCCATTTTTCAGGCATCCATTTTACAGCAAGAAGCTGCCCTTGCCACTGACTGGCTTTTCCCTTTCCTGCTGTTCTCCTGACAGCCAGAGCAGGTGTATTTGCTGCTGCTGTGAGAGCAGGTCACTCTTATCCCTGCAATGATGAGGGCTGAACACACCTGAGGAAGTTTACTCAAATCTGCTGGAAATGAAGGCAGTTTATTCACCCAGATCCCTGCCAAGACCTGTCTAACCTTGATGTACTTTAGCTCTGTACTTGCTCTAAATCATGAGAGCATCTATTCCAGCATTGTTTCTGGAATAACTCTCGTTGTTGTGTTACTGTTACCACAGTACCTGGATGCAGCACTGCTGTAATAATAGGTTAAAATAGGGCATTATGTGTTAGAAAACCATGTATTGGCAAAGTGTGGTGCTTAGCTCTGTCCTGTTCGCCTCCTATGGATGTTAAACTGCACCAGAACTGTGTGTTCTCTGCAGAATGCATAAGGAACAGTCAAGGTACAAAAATTACCTTTCAGCAAAGCCAAGCTGCTAAGCAGGGAAGAAAGAGTCCGAGCTGGCAAACGGGAAACAATCCTGTGTGCTTCTCTCAGCACCTCACTTGGAAACCACAAGTCTGCCACCACAGCCCAGCTCAGAGATAGGGATAATGACTCTTTCCACTTATAGGAAGTCCTACTGATTTTACAACTCATAAAAAATTCAATTCTCTCACCTTGTGTAGCATATCCCTGTTATAGGCAACCATTTCATCTCTCCTGGGATCCACCCATCCCTCTTACCTCAGCTTTCAGAAGTCCATTAGAAATCTGTTTTGTTTAGAGTATGCTTAAGCTTGCTATTATCTTGGAATTTTATGGTAAATCCTGCCTGAAAGTGAATACTTGCCTTCAAGGTCAGGCCACAGTGAAATGAGGAGTGGGGAAAAACTCTTCAATGGTTCTCCCCAAAACTAACTCATTTGTGCAGTGGAGAAAGTTATGTGGGGAACTCAAGTCTGCTTTTTAAATGAAAGGGAGCCCTTAGAAATAAGATTAAATAAGTTAAACCTAATTAAAGTTATTATTTAAACTTATAAATAAGTTAAACTCCCTCTTGCAGGTACACTGATAGTTTTTAATTCTTTGTTCTTGGAGCTGCAGCTGGTAATTCTCTCTCCACACTTTTGTCTCTCAACATCCTCTCACTTCTCCTCCTCTCACTGTTCTTTGGTGTCAGGCAGCCGCTGCACAGAAGTTGCTCTCACTGACAGACAGGACTGGATTTGCCCAGCCAAGTGATGCCAGAATTTTGAGGGAGCACATGAGCACTACAGGACAGATGAGAACACACAGAACTTGTTACACGTGTGCCCCAATATTATTTTATTTATATCCATTTAGAATTGCCTGCTTTCTAAACTGTGGGCAAAAAGTACTTTTAAAAGCCTCTAGAAGCATAATTAGGAGGTTTGTTGTTAATCTTGTTCTAGGGTCATGTTTTGTTGATGAATATGGTAATTTCCTTTTGCAGAGAGAAGACTGTTGTTTGGGTTCTGATAACACCAAAAACTGTTTGTACTTTGACATTTGCACAATGCCCAAAAAGAATTACTGAGTTTCATTTAACTTATACCTCTGAGAATAAAAATCTGACAGCAACGGGAGTGATTTGATTTTGCATAGGGGAGATAATTCATTTATAGCCACAAGATTAATGCAGCGAACGTTGAATTTCTCTTTCCTCTGAAAGAAAAGCAGTGTTACATATTACTTTGGGATTTAGAGTAGTAGCTGTTAGGGAAAGAAAAAGGGAAAAAAATTATTTTAACCTGCTTAATTACTGCACACTAGAGGGCACTTGAGGTAGAGCAAACAATATTTGCACAGCTCCTGCGACCGATCCCGTTCCTGACGCTCAGGAGGCAGAGTGAAAACACAGCAAAAAATTAACTTCCCAAATTGCATCCTGTAAAACTTGTATCCTTCTGTACATTAATGTACAAAAAACCCCCCAAAAAACGGTTGAACGCCTTGCTGGATATAATTTTCTTTTGTCTTCCTCCCAGTGTTTGACGTACAAAAGGAATAATTGTTTTTCTAATAGCCAACCTGACAGCAACTAGTCAAAATTGCAAACAGTGCCCAAGGAATAATAAAACCTGATAATGTATTGCTATTTTTATGCACTCCACAATATCATTGGTTCAAAAGGTACATATATTAGTAATTGGGGGGTTTATATTTTATAATCTCTGGAGAGTGGAAGCAGCTCAGAGTTAGTTGTGTTTTATAGTTCTAAATGGAGTGTTTGGGGATGGGAAAGGCTATGCTAAGGGCCCACAAGCCCAGGGCTGCTGTTGGCTTAAACCTTTGTTTTTGTCTGACAGGACAGACCTTTCCTTGGGCTGGAGGAGGAATTTGAATGGTTATAGGAATGTGTTTGTCCAGTTAAAGCAAAAGTAACATCAAAATCAGTGCAGCCATTTCTTCTCACGTCACAAGTAACACGGGAATGGAGTTGGATTAGATGCCTTTCTCAGAAGGCCAGACTCGTAAGGAAGGATTTTTGAGTGGTTGAGAATCACTTCTGTCAACTTATGGCAGCTGCTGCTCTTTCTCCAGTGGGGCTTTCCAAGCTTTCTGTTCCAGTGTTGGATATTGAATTTTAACCATGTGTGATCTCTGAAGGAATCTGGCATTCCTTTGCAAATCCCTCACGTCTCTCAGGCTTTCTAGCCTTGTCTGTTAAAATGTAAACAGAAATTTCTTTCAGAGGGAAAAAATTGAAACCAAACCTATCCGAACCCTGTACCTTTATCTCACAGGCTGCTAGTATCATTTCCCTTGTTTTAATCTATAGGATCACTTGTAAGCACTATATAATGGATTTTTTTTTTCAAGTTACAGATGTCTTCAGTGACTTCCCAAACACAGGAGATCATTATTTTTCCTGATAACCAACTTGTGATAACTGTATACAAGCAGGTTTTAAAGGTTGCAAGACAGTGATAAGAACATGTTGTAAAGGCAATTATGTCTCTGTGCTGGCACGGGGAGCTGATAAAATGCATATTTTATTCAGAAATGTTCTGGACTTAAAATAAACCTTCTTGTTTCTTCTTATGGAATGTTAATTCTAGCATGCAAAGCAAACTAAATTAGGGAATAATCCCTCACATAATTTGAGCAAAAGGTGCCAATGATGTAGAGTGGGTATTGCCTAAGAAAACAGCATTTAATGTGTTTAAAGCTTTAATGGAACAATGGCAGGTGACACCACTAGTCCACAAACTTGCTTTAGTAACTTTCAAATCAGCTATTAATTTCTTATTGCTTTGAAGTGGCATTTTTGTGGCAATCCCTGTAAGCAAAAGTAGCTTGCAGTAAAGTCATTTATCTTGATCAAGCAATTCACTCTGGACTCATTAATTGCATGTAATTTTGGATCAGGCTCTATTTTACATATTAAAAACTGAAATCAGCTACTAATGCTTTGAGGGAAATATCTCACTGGTAGGTGATCTGATGGAATAAAATGTGAATATAAGGAATTAGTACAGTGGTTTCTTTTCCCCTCTCAAGCCCTGACTTTGGCATTGTTATTTAAATGAGATGACCCCTAACACTGACTCCAACAGTGGCCCTGGCAAGGCTGTGCTGTGACTGAGCTGCCCCTGAAGAGCTCATTTCAAGCCACTTCTATTGAGTATTTTTTAAGAAGTAAGGTCTAAACTCTCTGTCTTCAGGAAACAGTTGCTCACACTGCTGAGGAACAAAGAATTAGATGATAATCAACAACTGTTTTCACAAAAACATGAAAGTGAGAAAAGATGGTGGAATTCCATTATGTCACATGGTGTGATAGATATTTCCTGTCTGTATATGCATGGGAAGTCACATTGGGGTTTTAATCCTTCTTACTCTTAAAAGGAAAGCAATATGGAAGAAAATCTCCTGGTTCTCTTGCAAGCAGAGGTTAATTTTTTCCCCAATTCTCCATCACAACTAGTCAAAAAATCAAACAAAAACAACCCCAAAAACCTAAAACCCACCTAAAAGAAAAAAAAAAACCACAAAAACAAACAAAAAAAACCCCAACTAAATAAAATTTTAAAAAGTAACCAAAAAATACTACAAAAACAAGATGAAAAATAACCCCAAAATAAGAAAACCAGCAACCAACCCATACCACAAGCCAATACATTTTGGAAATATTCTGTTTTGTTGTTTTTTTTTTCCTGATCCCAAAATTTAATACCAAAAATTGCATTCCAGTTTGATCCAGGATGCATTCAATCACATGCATTTTTTAGATGACTTCTTTCTTCAGTACAGTGATTAAACTAAAAATCTTCATCCCATTGCAATTGGAGTAAGAGCTGCTTTTTGCTTAAAAAATGAAATGGCCATTTAGAAGACAGAGGAATAATCTTCCTTGTAATATTTATTTAAGAGGAAACAGTTTCTAGCCAGCATATTCATCAGTGTTATGCAATAGTGTGTGTATATATATCTCACTATGATAAATATCATTAAATCATTTCATCTGGATAGGATGCAGAAAGTTGCAAATGTTCCTTTGCTTTTCCAAGCTTATTTTTACATTAGTTTTAATCCATACACTTCTTCCTGTCAAGATTTACTCCATCATCTGAAAGGCTTTCCAGCAGGGGAATCCATGGATGGCATAATCCATTTTAACAAGACACTTACCATCCTCTCCTACAACCTGAGGATAAAAGAGCACAGCTTTTGCCCTGGTAATTTCCAATTGCAAGAAAGGTCACGTAGAACAAATGGCACAAGTCAAAGGTTGGAATCAAAACAAAAAACTAAACTTTAAAGCTGCACTTGGAGGTACAACCTCTACCATTAGCTTTCTTCCCACATACAGCTGTGCTGCCTGTTTAAAGCTGGGACACGAGGGATCTTATTAGGAAGAACTTTTATTCTTGGTTTCTTCCATCAGGTGTTTTTTTTAATAGAAATTAAAACCAGGTGTGCAACCACTCTTACTGAAACCTTAAAAAAGTTTGAAAACTGGCATTAGTTGCCAGGAGTAAAGCCAGGCTTAGCATCCTCATGCTTTCCTTGTGACAAAAATCTGTATTTTCACTGTGTTGTTTGGTTGGTGGAAGGATGGGGGAGAAAAATACCCTTTGCCTCAGCAGAACCCCAGGTAAAAGGAAGCCACATTTCTGATCTCATCTATTGCACAGCCAAGTGTTTTGTATTTCCCTCAGGGCTCTCTGCCTGCTTCAAGTATTGTGTATTTTTATATCCATCCTCCAAGGAATCCTCCCAGGCTCACAGCTTGGCAAGTAAACGCTTGGACTGAGGGAAGCAAAGAGGTAGTTGGATGATTCTTCATTGACCTTGAAAAATGGCACATTCTGGGTGCATTTTGCTACATTCCCATCAGTTTGAGACTTTTCAGGAGGAGGATTTGTGCAAGAAATGCACCTGTTACCTGCAATAGCTTGCATTTAGCTAAGATAAAGTAGAGCAAGTAGCAGCTACGCATGGAGGGTCTCATGCACTGTCTTACACGTGTGCATGCACGCATAGTGTCAGCATGGAAAATGAGATTAACAGTCAGGGAACTAAATTATATGGAATTCTTACTAGGTAGAGGAATATTAGGGTCCACTTTCTGCAATCCTAGGTAGATCTTCAACAAAGTAGTCATCTTACCTTTTGCTTAAGGTGGAGAGGCTTTCAGGTGCTCTGAATGAGGTTCAGATGACCAGCCCTTTAAAAATAAAGTTGAGCAATGAACCAGCAATGTACTATAGAACCACACAGCATGTTCATTTCAACCACAACGTCGTACTGGTCAAGGAGAGCTGGAGAAGGAGGATGGAATTGAGTGCAATTAAGCTTCCCCAACAGCACTAGCTCAGTGTGGAACCAGTCCTCCATTTTAAGAGTCCCTACCTGTACCTGACCACATCGACACCTTGTGCTCTTACCCCTCCCCTTTCGGCAAACATCAAACCTGGGGAAGATTCAGAGCTATGATGTATTATTAAAAATAATACATTTAATCTGCCAACAGACAGTCCATGCAATATGAAAAGGAGAAAAGCTCAATGGATGAGGAAGGTGGGCAGGGGATGCCAATGGCCTGTCCCTCGCAGGGTGCTGGCCGTGGTTTTTGTCTGCCTCGGATGGGACGAGCCCCCTCCAGCTCTGTGAAGCCAAAGGCAGGTGAGGATGCCCAGTGCTGCCCTCCATGAGCCTGCATCCGGCGCTCCAGCAGCCGGGGCTGTGCAGGATCCCGGCGCCGTCCGTCACAAAGAGGATTTGGGAACGGGGCGAGGGTCAAGGACTTACTGCGCCGTGCTGCCTTCATCCAGCTCCCGCTGCGCGGAGCTCGGCTGGCGCTGCCCTGGGGCTGCCCCGCGCAGCGCCCGAGGCCACCGAGGCTGCCGAGAGCCTTGAACCGCCGGCAGCTCTCCGGAGCGTCTTGGGAAAAGCGTTTTAAAAGGATGCCCTCCCTGTCCCCGGGGCTCCCGCCCGCAGCGCTGGCACACGGAGATGAGCGGCTGCCTGCGGCCCCTCGGGGTGCTGCCGCATCCCCTCCTCATCCCTCTCCCGGCCCCCCCTCCCGGCGGGCATCCCCCCGAAGGACGAGGGGTCTCCTCCTCGCCGGCGCTCCGGGCACGTCCCAGCCCCGGCGGGCGCGTCCCCGGTGGCCTCGCTCCGGGCCCGGCCCCCCCGCCCCCGGGTCCGCCCGGTGCCCACCCCCGCCCGCCCTCCCTCCATCCCGCATCCCTCCCTCCGTCGCTCCCGGGCGGCCGGAGGAGATGCCCCGGCGCGGAGTTGGCGGCCCGGGTACCCGGCACGGCCGCGGGGAGCGAGCGGCGCCGCCGCCCCTGGAAAAGTTGTGTGCCTGCCGGGGGGAAGGCGGGCAGCGGAGGGAGGGGGAAAACCACCACCCCAAAGTGCTTACACGAATTTCCCAGCGCTAGACCTGCCTCCGAGATCAGCCCAATAAGAGCTGTCAGGGGAGGCTCCCGGCTCACTTTTCCACATCGCTTCACAGTTACGTTTGGCAGGCAGGCAGGCACGATAGTGCGCTCAGCCCCGGAATTAGCGGATTTATTTGGAATATCCCTGCTTTCCTGGAGACGTGCGGCTGCCGCTGGCTTGTGCGACGGGAGAAATTAATAACTGCACTCCGGCATGCAGGCACAGAGACCCGGGAAGCCCAGCAACCAGCGGCTCCGCCAGCATCGGCAGCCTAGGAAAGCATGAGAAGAAAATCTGGAGAACCCTGCCTGTTCCCAGGGACTGGCTGATGTTTTTTTACCTCATCCTTTCAATCCGTGCGTGAAGTGGCTGTGGGCGAGCGGCTCCCTTGCTCCTTGAAAGAGTGAGTATTCATTTTATTCAGACAATTTGCGGCTGGCTGGCAGAGGGCTCTCTCTCTGTGGGTTTCTGGCTGACTTGGGCTCTGTGTGCGTGCGAGGTGCGCTGGGCGAGCGCCTTCCTCGTCCATAGGTGCGGTATTAGGCTGAACCGGGGTGCTTCATTAAGTCGGATGTTTGCAAATTGCCGATAATGAAAATGTCGTAGGATGCTTATTAGTATTTTATTATTATTATTATCATTATTCTCTCGGGAGAAGAAGTGGTGGTAATTGCATTTGTCTTCCCGCTTGTCGGTGGTTTTTTTTTGGGGAGGTTATTTTTCCTTCCGTTCTACAACCCTGCTTTAAAGGATCAGGAGGACTTTGGATCACAGAGGGTTGCTTCTAAGGCTGACGAACCCGTTTTTTCTCCTTGTTTTCTTATTTAGTACAATAAGTCTCTGGGCTATTTCACTGTGTTGAATAGATGCAGGGCTGCATTCATGCATTGAAATAGATTGCAGTTTTCGTGCTGAGAATAAAAATCACCCACCAGCCAGATATGTAAATGAGGGAGGAGGAGGCTGGAAGAACCTTGAGGGGGGGAAATCCCCCTGATTTATCATCACCTTCCCTCCCCCCCCAAAGATTTGCACCCCCTAAGTAAGCAAATAAATAGGAATGGCTTCATAGCTTCCTTTCCTACTTTGAGAGAGGAAAGCATCCCATAATTGCTGCTCTTCTTCTTATAAAGCTGCGATGGGGATGAATCTGTGGCCATAACTAGCCAGGAGTCATCCCTGTCCCACAAGTTGTTTTTCTTCCCGTCCTTTGGCTGACTAAACAGAGGATGCACCCAGCTGAAACTTGGGAGAGGGAGAAAGCCCCTTAGCCCCAGCCACTCATTTGCTGCCTCGCTGCCAAGGCTCCCAGAGCAGAAACGCAGGAGCCTGTGGCCCCCTGAAGCTGCTGTTCCACTAAACGCTTCATCTTCTCTTTGAGGAAGGCAGAGGAGGAACACATCCTTCTATTCTGCTTGGCTCCAGTATGTGCTGGGTAGCAGCATCCCAGTCGGGAGCCCCGAGCCGCCAGACAGCATCCCTGCTCGGCAGCACCAGCGCCGGGCTTGGCTGGGAGGCACTGCAAGGCTCCAGCACAGAAGCCTGTGGCAGTTTCTAGGTGGGTAATATAAAAGAGATTAATTCAAATCCTTGTTTAGACTCTGCCTACCGCCATGAAGGTGACACTACTTAACACAGGCAGGAATTCCTTTGCGGTTCGTCGCCGTTCGGTCATGTCTTGCATTTGTCTCAATTCAAACAGTTTGCGTTTAGTAGCAGACTAAATAGAGTGGAATCAATCCAAGCTGGCGTTGAACGGCGCTGCACAAACCTGCTGGCGTTGCCAACAGGTATCAAACTGTACCCTCGCTCTCCTCCCTTTCAGACAGGCACAAACACACACACTCTGTTTCATGCAAACGAGTCTGGCTCTCTTCTCTGAAAGGAGAAGAAACACTCATACAACTTTTATAAAGGCTGACACCTCTAAGCAGCCAACTTGATCCCATAAACGGCTCGCCCGCCGTGGCGCTGGGTATCGCAGACAGGTGTTTTTGGGAGGCGCTGATTGCAACTACTCAAATAAACGTTCACTGTTTATTGTTTCCAATATAACAGGTTAGCGCTTAATGGAAGGGAAGTTAACAGCTGCTCACTTCAGTTTCAATTAAAGAATAGAGCTGATAACTCCCAAAGCTATAGATAAAAATCCTCTTAACTTCATTCACTCTCTTTTGGAAATTCTTCAAGAGTTTCTCCGCAACAAGGATAAGGAGAAATATGCAGTGCTCTTGTATGAATGGCATTCCTCCTCTATGTTCAATACCAGACTGCTGTGAACAAGTACAGACTTCACAATTGGCTTCTCAGTAAATATAAGCAAATAATGAATAAATTCAGAAGACTGGAAAATTACCCTCATGTACATTTTACCCACCTTAAATAAAATGATGAATCCTCTAGAAGAAGTTAGTATTTGGCATATTTCACACCCATAAAATCTGCTAACATCAGAAGCCAAAAGCTCTCTGTGGTGTTACCTCCCAGCCTAATTGTATGCATGTTAGAGACAGAAGAACCTTGGGAAGTGGTTATTATGTGATATTTTCTTCCTTTAAACCTTATTGTTCCACTTCACTGCTTACAGAACGAGCACAGCTTGCTGGTAGCTTCCTCCTAAGCTATTTATTAACTCCCTCTTTTTTCCAAACTTGCATCCTGGCTATGGAGGACTTTGTTTTCCATGCTTACTTGTAAGCTGAGGGCCTTCAGCGTCCTTGGAGATCGAAGCATTTCATGTAAGTTGGTTCTTAAATTATCCAGGTGAGCAGTTTGTTAACTGGGCAGGCTGCTAGCCAAGAAACTAACTTTGGACATTTTCTTCAATATTAAAAAATCAATAACACTCTGTGTGCCTGCTTAACAAATGCAACTGGTTTTAATAAGAAGTATGGCTGTATATGACAGCTACCCCTTTTATGTCTTTTGTTAAAAATGAAAGAAGTTTTCATCGCTGTGAGGTGAGGTAGAATCCTCCCTAGATGAAGTCACTCAGTGCTTTTTCAATGTTCTTTAGTCATTCCCATCAGCTCCCGCTACTGAGGTCCAAAACAGAGTTGTAAAGGGGGAAGCAGTCCCACAATCATATTTAAATTCACTTTTCTGTGTATTTGTAATAATTTGAATTTTTGCCATTTGTTATTTTCTGGATTTTTCCAATAACACTGCACCTTTATCAAATCAATTTAATCGATCCCTGGGCACTTTATTTGCACCACTGTTAACATATGATGCATTGTCTTCTCTGAAAAAAATATCCTTCTCCCTTCTTCAGGATGTAGAACCAGTTCAAGTGAGAACCCACAATCAGCCGTGGACATAGATTTAGGTCTATTAGTCCCTGAAGCACGTCTTGAATTTTCTTTCTGTTTCATCTCACACAGTTGCAGATTTCATCTTTTTAAATCTTCCTTTAGGAAGACCATTACCACAGACTTTAGCTGGGACTTTTTTTGACATTTATTGAAAATAGGGGCCTGGAACCCACCCACTTGACTCTTGGTATGCACAGATCATTTAATTTCCAAAACTTGAGGGACTTCAAAGGGAGAGGAATACTGGCCTCTGAGATTATGGACAAGAAGGAATGTGAACATGTCCTATAATTTCTCGGAGCTGTGTATTTCTAAGTGATGATTGTGCATGTTCTGTAACAGAAAGCTCATGCAGGAATTTTTATAAATCCCCCATACCCATCAGATACCCCATATCTCAGCAGTATTCCTTTTCCATTTTAATATTATTAGAGCCTGACCTACTATCAATACAATTGTATGCTCATAGTATACATTAAAGTGGTATCATAAGAGTCTTTCGTCTATGAGTATAAAATAATAAAACCTAAATCCTTTCAGTGGGAGGCAAATGCTATGGCAATTTGAGCTTGGAACATTTTAAGCATCATTGCTACCATAAGATCACATCAATAGAATTAAATTAGATCATGGAAACTCAACATTTTTCTTAGTGTTGTTGCCATAGAAAAGGTGGCTCACTTCAGAGCTTTCTGAACATAACTATTTGAGCAGTAGACAGACAGAGAACAAAATAAAGTCCAATTTGAGATTTCAAATGTGTTTCTGTATATATAGACACACATTTATTTTGTTCTAGAATAAAATTGCCTTCTTTGTTCTAGAATCTGTTCAGCATGTTTCTCATTTTGTCAACCACATAAATAACATCAACTCAGTGGCATTTCAACTACATTAATAAAATTTTGTTCCCAAAATACATTGGGTACTGATGGTACCTGGAGTAGTAAATTCAAGCTGAAAAGAAAAAAAATTATCTGTGAACCAGTTCAGTCACCAACAGATAGTCTTTTAGCTGGAGTCAGATGCTATAAAATCTGATTTCCACCTGCCTTAGCCATGAGAGCAACCTTTATCCATGGGTTGGTTGCAGTGATAGCACTCATAGAATTGATTTTCCAAGGTGTTGATCATGATGTGTCTTGTGGAAATCATTTGAAATTGAGAATGGTGAGCACCCTGGCTCAGATTTGAGATTAGCAATGTCTCCCAGTCCCAGATCTGAGAAGGGAAAGCTCCCATGGGAAGTGTCTCCTGTACCCCGCAGTGCCCAAGCCCTAGACAAGCTCACAAAGGTGTTTCTCAGTGTCTTGTTCAGGCCTTTGCAACAGATGTGGGAGTTCAGAACATGAAAACAGTCTTGGCAGTATCTAGTTCACAGTTTCAGCTCTCTGATTTGGTGTCCGTTCACGCAAAGTGGCTTTTTCCAGGGAACCAAAGCTCAGCCTCATTTGAAGAACTCCCATAACCATTTACACTCATTTCCTTTGCAGTCACTGATGATCAGCATCATATGCACGTATTTTATTCATTTATGTTTTATAAAAAGATTAATATAAAACTTAGGTATTTTTATACATACATGTAATTCCCAAGCTCTCAATACTACTGCAGATGGAGCGCATGCACTCAAGAGGGAGTGCAATTCTCTGAGTTTTGCAACCCTTCAGATGTGAATCTCTCTTATGGATTAAATGTAACAGCCATGATTGCCCTTTAAGTAACAGAGCATCAAAACTTAATGTCACTGAAGTTTAGATTGAGTTCTGTGCTCGTGTCTGACCTTTAGTTTTTTGCGTGTTTCCGAAAGTTAGATTAAAACAAAGGAATGGGGAGAAAAAACCCCACAAAATCTCAGCTGGGCCGCTCCAGAAGAAATAAGTTTAACATTGGAGAGCCCTAATTCTTTCCAAACAACTCATCTAAATTGATGGTAAAACTGCCATCAAATTCAGTGACGCAAAATTAGAAACCTTCACTTCTAATTTGGCATATCTCAGCAGAGGAGATTTGAGGTTTACTGCAGTCATACTGTAGAGTTAGAAAGGTCCAGGTATATTCAGATTTTTTCTTTTTAAAAATTTTTAGTGCACATACACGTTGATGCATATGGCTGGAGAGTTTATGTGGCTTTCACATAATCATGATGCCCAGTCATAATTTTAAAATCTTAGTTTAATCAGAACACATGTCAGGAAAACGTATGGGTTTTTCCTTCATTACTATGTTTTGTTCATTTCTGTAGAGAATACTTAATATTCATGAAACAAAACCAATGGAAACGAAAGTTCTGTTGTACCTATTTATATATTAAAAAAAAAAAAAAAGACTGAAAAGCCCAGAAAGCAAGATATTTGTGTCCTCCATTAATATTTAAAGTTTTTTTTTTTCAGGAAGCACAGGATAAGCACATCCCAGCTGCTGAAAGTCCCCTGATAAACAATGCTCCAGGCAGAGCACAGTTAACACCTAATTCTCTGTCACAGGCCAATCTGTTTGCCATTTTATGAGCTCAATTCATGTTGAGCACAAGTTGCCTTTTTTCCCTTCTCTCCTTTCAGAGTGATAGAGGTCTCAAATTACGTAACGCACCTTCCGAGGAGGGAGCAAGGGTGTGACAGCTGGGGCTGGCACGGGCTGAGGTTGTTCAGCCTGTGCAATGCAGTTCTATTTCAGTCAGAGGAAAATCGCTTTAATCAGTGGACTGGAGAGAATAAAAATTACTTCAGATCACTTCTTCCTCTTTCTATAGGATGGAAAAAGTGCTGATGTGACTATTTTTGTTTGTTTCTGGACCACTCTGGAAGTCTTGTCTTTCTTCTCTGTTTTGAACCTGTTTTGAGATGATGTTCTGACACACATCAGAGGAGTGTCTGACTCCCAGAAACCCAAACCTTTCTTTTTGCCTAAGTGTAAGAAGTTGATAGGGAAAGTTGCAAATACCTTTTGTTTTTCTGTAGAGCTAAAATAGCTGTATTGCCATTTAATGCCTATTGCTTTGGTATCAGCTGTCATGAAAAAGGAAAAAATCCACTCCAAAAAACCCCCAACCCAATCAAACAAAAAGCTCACACAACCAACCAAAACCAAAATGATCTTAAAATATTGTAAATACTTATTTCATTAGGGAGGAAATGTCACCTTCAGCTTCAAACTGTGGAGCGCATGCTGTCTCTTTGTCCTGTACCTGAGCATGTGTAGCACACTGGAAGTCCTGGGCACTGCACAGTGAAAGGAATAATAAAGAGTAAAAATAGTTTGAAGGTTCTGACGACACCCTTGGTGGGTTTCTTTAAAAGCATTCTGGTTCCATAAAGTAGTGGCTGCTTCTGGAAAGACTGACAGCTTTATATAAAAAAAGTCTGAGCCTTGGCAGCTTTAAAGTTGGCCCATATTGATTTTACTATCGAAGAGTAATAAAAATAAGAAATTCTATTGATACCAAGAGAAGTAGAACAATAAGCATGATAACACTGGGTCAAGATACTCTTTTGTGGTTTGATTTTTTAAGAAAGGGTTTCCTGATAGTAGTTATTTGTCAAAAAATATAAAAATTTACGTAGACACATAAAACAGACTTTGTAGATATGATAAAGTATCATGTTAAACAGTCACATAATAACAAACAATTTATTATAATATTGAGATGTATTTCAGTGTGATGGATGTTGTCATTTTCTCTTTATCCCAAAGCCTCAGTGAAGCAGTGTAATGACCTATATCCTGTAGCAGCTTCATCTCCACTCCAGAACACCAGTTATGGTGTTTCCCAGTTAAAGCACCAAAATAAAGGAAAGAAGAAGAGGAATTTATCTTAGAAAGACTTTTCTAAACCTTCCTTCCCTCTGCCTCTGAAACAGACCCCTAAAACTGAAGTAACCTGCTCTTGGTAACAGTAATCGTCTAGATAGATGAATGAATCCTTCAGTGATTATTTGAGCTCTAAATGTTGAAGAAACTTTCAGCATTTCTGTAGATGTGTGTATCCCTGCATGTCCATATTTTCCCAGTGCATGGATTCTCTGAGCTATATCTGATGCAGGGGCTAACATTGTGCCTAAAACAGTCCTTTAGCATTTTACACAAGCTCAGGAATTCGTTTAACAACCTAAAGAACTGTGCAGAAGTCTTTAAAAAGAGTAGCAGAGCATGACTAAGCTTAAAAAAATAGAGTGACCTATCTTTGCTCACTGAATTACTCTGTGTGTGGGCAGGGCAGAACACCTAAGACAAAAGCAGGAGAAAGGTGGTGCCTGTTGCCATTGCTGCTGAAATAAATAATGCTTTGGGAATCTGCTTTTGATTTCCCAGGCAGACATAAGCAAATTGCCACAAGCAGTACATCAACATAAACTTGGGCAATTGATTTGCACTTGGATTGGCAGGAGCCTCTGACAGCACAAAGGATTCCTCGCGCTGCTGCGATAGCAGAGTTCGTGTAACATTTCCTATCTCATTTCCCTCCCCGTGCAATTTCAGGTGCATGGCCGAGGGAAAGGATGTGTGGATAATGCTTTAATGCTTTTCTGTGTTCCAGCTAACTTCAGGTGACGTAGCAGTCCCTTAAAATCACTGTTAGTGAAATCTAGTGCAGCTACACGGAGTAATTACGGTTTGCAGCAGTGTCTGGGCCGTGCCTGGCCCAGAGTGTGGCTGCTGGCTCTGTGCTGCATCCAGCCCCTCTCCAGGGCACTGAGGTGTGCTGGGTCACAGGAGTTCCCTCCTGATTGAGCCTGGTCTCAGACCAGCACATCTGTGGGAGAGGTTTCTGCCCCTAAAACCTGCCAGCATCAGTGAACAAAACCACGGCAGATTGCCATGGTTGGATACCAGGGGTCCATCAGACATTTATTTAAGTAGTTTGCTGTACCTAATTGCTTGTTTGTCCTCTTCTCCAGAAGTTTTCCTCCACTCAGTTTTGTTGATTCAACTATTTCTCTGCTCTCTGAAGCATATAGTGAAACTTCATACACTTTTTGTCAGCACAGTTGTTCTTAAAACTTCCTGCTGCTGTCCTATGGTTGATGGGCTCCTTAGTTCTGAAATGATCTGGGTTAGAATCTTGAAGGAAAAGACTTTTTGGAACACAATTTTGCTGCAAATTATTTTTGTTAACCCACATTTCACTGGCCTGTCTTACAGTGTTGATTGCAAATAGCACAGCTGCAGGAAGAGTAAACGGCAGTGGAGAAGGAATGGGAATGTGTAGCTTGCATGTTGTGGGGGTTGAGGGGGGGTAAGAGCCTCTTAAATGAAAATTGCTCTTGGTGGAATTATAGCATAAGCAATGGCCTAACTCAGCTCTGTCAAAATGATTTGGTTTTAAAAACACCTTACTATTAAAGGCGTTTAAGTTAACAAGATCATTTTGACAGAACTGGGTTAGGGAGTGACTGCACGCGCAGTTCTGCTGGCAGATAAGAGGCAGGAGAGTCTAGCCAGGGCATGCAATGGCACTTTGCAGTGGGCACTGTGAGCAGGATCTGAGCCACTGCCATGGCAGCGGGGCTGATTACAGCCTCACTCTTCATCTTGCTGTTAGGTGAGGAATTGCTTCTTAATTTGACTGTTTTGTGAGTGAGTAATCTTTACACAAACGAATAATCCACTGAGGAATAAGAGTTATTATTTATGGCAAGAACTGTTCATTCCTTTGCAGAGGAAACATGAACATGCTGCCTATCCAAGGTGATTTAAATCAAGTTCAGGTACAATTTAATGGGTATGTACTGAGAACAGGATGAGTATGGAGCTCAGTTATGCAGGCGAGGATGACATGTTTATTTGTTGGATATGGTGTCTTGATAGTTCTGTTCTGGCAGAATTTGGGTTTGTTCTGCTTTAGTGACAAATTAGAAACCTTTACCACAGATCTCTTCTAAGTGAGAGGGATGGAGCAGCTCTTCTGGGAGGAGAAACTGTGAGAGCCGGCTTTGTTCAGCCTGCAGAGGAGAAACTTTGGGGTGAGCTCAGTGTGGCCTTGCAGGGCCTGAAGGAGCTGCA
>NW_024581093.1:16200939-16377206 GCF_017639235.1 Corvus kubaryi | reverse complement strand
AGGTGTCCCTGCCCATGGCAGGGGTGGCACTGGGTGGGCTTTAAGGTTCCTTCCAACCCAACCATTCTGGGATTCTGTGAAATACACTCTTGAAGGGCCATGTGCTTCTCTTTGTTGCTTAGAAAAGGTTGTTCTGGCTTTACTGGAATAATTCTGCTGTCATTTCATACTCCCCACTGCTTTAGACTGTGGCATAATATATGAAGACAAAGTGCTACTGTGCCTCACCTTCTGGACTTCCCTGATTTCCATGTCTGCCTTTACATATGGCTTTTAATATGTTACCATAACCTGACTCGGTAGCCCTCTCAGCCCCTCCTACACAGCCAATCCAGAGGATCACAATTTAACTGCCAGGCACTTTCCAATTTTCTGTTAGCCAATGTATAAATTGCTGGGCCACACATCTAAAATGCCTTCCATCAGCTCCCAGCCACATCCATGGTGTTCTGCTCCCAGGAATGGAGCAGAAAAGTAATTCCAAATTTGGTAAAGAAATTTGGGGTCATTCCCACCTCCATGCATTGCCCAAAGTGTATGCCCTAATTCACTGATAGAGCCTGAGTGAGACTCTGTTTCTCAAATAACTCTTACAAGGCTCCTGCTGGCCAGGTTGAGCTGTAGAGAACTTTATTCAGCTCGATAATTCCACACTGACCACATTCCTCTGCAAAACTGGGGAGTGCCAAAGTCCCATCGGATTTTTTTTTCCTTTGCCCTGCACTGCCCAACTTTGCTGTCAGTGCTCAGAATCTCACAGCTTTGTGTCCTCTGAGCTTGTGTAACTGTGCTCCACACAGGGCTGTTTCACTGAGGGGGTTTTAATGGCACAATCACTAATATTTCTGATGTGGTTTGGACTGGTTTGCCTTAAGGTATTGCTCAACACACAGCTACCGTGAGGACAGTCCAGTCACAGTGAATCTTCTGTATTAGTGTGAGTGGAGAGGACCTAAATTTGATTGGAGTAAAGGAAGAGTTAGAAGCAGGCAGTCTGGGGCAGGAACTGAGGAGGGATGCACTGAAATGAACTTAATGCTTTCCAAGGCTTGAGAGTGGCAGTGTGAAAACCAAATATCCTGTTCTTTCTTCGAAGAGAAATGTCTCTGGGAGCATCATATTGTTTTATCTCATTTATTTCATCTCTTTTAGAAGGCAGGCTGTGTAGATTAATTAGGAGTTGTTTTCAAAAAGCTTCTTGAATATGAAAAAAAGTGCTTTATTATTATTATTTGGTCCTGTTGATAAAAAGAACTGTACCAGCTTGTGCTGGAAGAGTAAGGAAGTCATGGCCCATTTGGGGACTTTTTAGGGCTGTGACAGAGTGAGGTGTAATGTGCAATTCTCTTTCTGGTGTGACTATTTCTGGGTCAAAAATCACTTTGTATATAAAAACTGAAAATCAGCTACAGACCCTTGTGTTTTCAGTTTCTGCCCCCCATTTTGAATTTAATCCTGGGTGTTGGTTGAAGGTGCTGTCTCTTGCTCTATTTTACAGTGGTTCTATTTCTCCTGTGTTTTGATTCTTGCTCCATTGCAGAAATCAGAAAAATCTGTGCCCTGGCAGGCACAGGCACCCACTCATCCAATCAGATATAAAAATGCATCCCATTTGAGCAAACCTAACCACTTCCACTGTGGCTGTTCCTCTCTTTTGATGCCTGCTACCACCAAACATGCCCCTGGAAATCTCTGTTTAACATGTGCCAGAAAGCAGCAGCAGCAAACTCCATTTAATTCCCCAGACTGAAGAGGCTTTTCAGAGGGTGACTGATGCATCCCATCATTAGACCGTTTTCTCCTCTTCCTTTTCTGGGGTTGAGAGAATGTCAAGACATTTAAGGCCTCTTTTGCTTCTCTCACATTTTCCCCAAAACTTCCCCGCAAGAGCTTGCTGTATTCTCTGATTCCTTTATTTCCACCCCATTTGGCAGTGAGGCCCATAAAGCTCCAGGTTCTCCTGTAATGGATATTCCCCTCATTCTGGATGCATTGTCAAAGCACTGCACTATTAGCTCACCATTCTTCCATGCTGCTTGAGAGATTGACTTTAACTTTGGTAGCAGCTCCTCTCCCCTTCTAACAAGACAAGTTTCTCACAGTTTCAGGTTTTCATGCAACAGATTTCACAGTTGCTTTGGCAATTACTGAAGTTTAAAAAAAAAATACTTTCTACATAGTTTGCTTTTAAAAGAACAGCTGACTTTTACTGGTGTTCTGCATGTTTTATACCATGAGTGTGTATGAACCTTAAAAAAGAACAACAAAACGCCACCACTCCCCCCCAAATAACCCCACAACTAAGCTCTCAGGATTTTCGTAGACAGGAAACACTAAGAGCTCATTTTGAAGTAGATGAAAACCAGCCTAAAACACCATGTAAGCTTAAAAATAGGCATTCCTCTCTTGCATGTGTAGTGGTTTCTCCTGAGATTGTTTGGATATGAACCAAAGAAAATGTATCAAGACTCCTTTCACATAACTCCCTAACCCTGTAATGCAGCCCTTCTCCTTGAGCCATATCCCATCTAGCTTTCCATGTGATCCATGGCTGCCTTTCAGGGTTTGCCTATCCCTCTGGCATCAGCCCTGCTATGTTAACTTGCCTTTTCTTTTCAAGGGATTTTTACACTGAGATGAAACCTGGTGTGACCTTCTAGTGCATCAAAGGGTGGGCAGAGAAAGAAAGACAAAATGCTCCCAAGTGTCCATCTAGGAGAATGTCTTTGAAATAAAACATGACTGTGTTTTCTCTGAAAGTGAAGAAGAGGCAGTGAGACCTGCAGTGCAGATGTGCATAAATGAGCTTCCTTAGGTCCTGGTAGTGGGCTGGTTTGGGAATCATGGATTTCACACAGGATTTAGCAGTGCTGTTTCTCTGCTGGGCTGTGAAGGGTTTGCTGGGCAGTGGTGCTGCTGCAGAGAAGTGACAACTAAACAGGCAATGGGCTGCTGGAGCCTTGTACATTTAGGAAAAGTTTGGAGTTTTTTGTTGTGGAAGAAAGGAGAGTAAGAGTGAAAGAACATAATTTTGATTTGCGTATTTGACAGACTGTGTGTTTGTATTTGACCACATTAAAAGTGCAGAGTAGTGAGAAGGTTGGGAGCTTCTTCAGATGCCCAGATGAACTTCAAGGTTTCAGAATAGTCTGCTTTGGGAGGGACCTTCAAATTCATACTCTTCCAGCTCCCTGCCATGGACAGGGACACCCTCCACTAGACCAGGTTTCTGCAAGCCCCATCCAATTCTTAGGCCTAGATATTTTCCTAAGTGTGTGCAATCATTCATCTGGGTCTTCTCTCAGTGTTTCAGGCAATGAAAGAATACACTGAATTGATTTAACTATGCAATAATATCATGAACTACAAATTTAAAACCCAACTTGGCTTGTTTATGATGTAAAAGTAAATAAGATATTTCAGAATGCTTTCCTAAGCTCTTTAGTCACTGATTTGAACTTTATTTTTTTTCCCCCACCAGGAATCTTTAATGACTGGAAAACTCAATGGATCATGTTTTTATCATCTAAGCTATTTTTACATTGACTGTGCTGTAAACACATGGAGGAGCTGTAAGTAAATGTTCTGTACTGCATGATGAATTGGATTGCTACAGTCTGGAGGAAAGCAAAATAATAATTTCATTTCTGTGGTGATTTGCGTAGCTTGTGGTACAATGCCAGAAAGACTAACGGAAATGCTTATGGATACATGGACTCCATTAATAATATTATGGATTACTGTCCTTCCTTCCATTTATATGGCTCCAATGAATCAATCTCAAGTACTACCAAGTGGATCCAGTACAGGACTAAAAAGGCTAAATGAAGAACAAAGAGTTTTGCATCGTTCCAAGAGAGGCTGGGTTTGGAATCAAATGTTTGTATTGGAAGAATTTTCTGGACCTGAACCAATCCTAGTTGGCCGGGTAAGGCAAGATTTGGTTTCTTTTTTTCTCTGAATGTATAAATGTGTAACATGAGGTCTACAATAATTCGGACTCTTCTACGGAATTTAAGGCTGAGGTGCTTTGTGATTTCAAAGCTGTTCTCTAACATCCATAGATGTGTGCTTTAAATGTATGTGACTGTAAGAACGTGGTTTCCAAGTTGGCAAACCTGCTATTTCCAACAAAAATATGCACGTTCCATTTGTCAAAAAATCCCACAAGCATGTTTGCATCCTTTCTTTTATATCATTAGTCACCACTCCTCACCTATGTCAGCTGAAGAATTTTACCAAAGCAGCTCTTTATAATATGTTCCTGTGCATTCTAAAAGGTTATTACACGTATGGGTCATGTTCTATCTCCAGTCTGATGAATCAAATAGTTTACGCGTTGAGAATTTTTAAAAACAAGAACCAAAAAGGAAAGTGTGGACTATACAGCAAATTATGACGTCCTAATTTACATTGAGGTCTGTGCACACATATGGAATAACATTATTGCCAGGGATTTTGTGATTTACTTTCAAAGTTAGGAAGATAACACAGGGCAAATTATCATATTTTTCTGTGTCCCAGCTTTTATGCTGCCCTAAAGCTTTGCTTGTTGCCATGCATTAGTTTATGCTGTATCTCAGTGTGTTACCTCCAGTCAGTGAATCAGCCCTGCACTTGTATGAGCCATCTGTATCCACCAGGGATGAATTATCCTTACAATTACTCTTAGAAAAGAATGATCTGTTCATAAATGCATGTTTGGCAGTGAGCAGGTATAAATACCTAATTGTTTATCACTAAAGTTCAATTCCCGCTGAACAACCCAGTGCATTATTGTCTTATTAGCTGGTTATTGAGGTTGAGTAAAGAATCTAGACAAAATTATGGATAACAGCTAATTTCATGATAATCTTGGAATTTCTATGGATAAATGAATAGCATATAGTATAATATAGGGACTGGCAATAGCTCTGTCTGTTACTGAAGAGAACACAGATCAAGTGCATTCCTAAATCTTCCCTAGTGTAGCCACTTTCCAGGTGAAACTCAGGGTCAGAAGGTGTAATGATCTTTCTATTCAGTGACTTTTGGTGCTGTGTCAATTTACATTTATATCAGGTATTTCATATCTGTTCTCATTTGTTTCTCTGGGGTTAGTAACGTATCTCAATTTCACAGAGACAGCAAAGAGCATATTTCACATCTTAAAATGTTTTATTCAACCCGTTCTTCCTGGAATATTTTAGTTGAGCTTTTAAAATTATTTTGAGTAGCTGGGAAAAGTCCTGGGTTTGTACTTAGTAGTATTTTGATTTTCAGGGTATATCCAGGTCTAAATATTACTACTATTTTAAGGGGGTTTTTTTGTGATTGTATTATCCTGAATTGTTTGAGTCATTGGTGAATAGAAGTGGGTAGGTTAAACTAAGCCAAACCAAGGAAGACATTATCCTATCTTCTGCTGGCATTTTAAATAGAATTAGCTAAAATGCTGTGACAATCTATTTGTTGAGACTGCTGCATAATTAAAACACTGCATGTTACAGACGGAAATGAGCAAAAAGTGAAGTTTGTTCCCATAGGGGGAAATTTTTGGTTTAGCCATTAAAATGACTTAGAATATTTTTGGAATCCTTCTCTCTATTTTTTCTCCCTCTCCAGTAAAATCATCTATATTTCTGACTTATTTTTCTTTCCTAAGGCTTGTGAGTACTGAGAGTGCTTTCAGGCTGGTGTGTGCTCAGTGGGAGCAGAGGTACTCCACAGCTTTCAGAGCTGCTCTTAATCCTTCCTGACTGGAAAGCAGAGACTCCCTCAATTATAGTTCTTGGCAATCCTTCCCAAAATTTAAAGGGTGTACAGAATGTCACAAGCAAAATGCTTTCCTTCTCGGTGAAGTTGGGCTGTGGTTTGTCCTCTGTCACCCTCATTGGTTTCTTATTCATTGCAATTTAAAAATAACCTCCTTTTCAGAATTTGCAGTAGATTTGCACTCACCTGGTTCCTCCTCCTGGCTTTTCCACTTACACTCTTCCTCCAGCCTTTGAGTTTTTCCCCTGCCAAAGGATTTGTACACCTGGGGTATCTCCTTCATTCTGGGACTTTTGACTATTTTTTCTGCTCTATATCTTACCTCGATTTTCATTTTTCTTTTTTCTCCAGACTTTGAATGAAGGACACTCAGTAAAGCAGGATATAGTCAATTAGTGCAGAGAGGCTTAACATTGTGGAGAGAGTGATACCAAACAGCTGCCCCATTTTTGCTGCATTTTCTGGATGTAAATGTGCTTTTGTGCCGTTACAGAGGCAGTATTGCTTGCATGTGCTTTTTACATGTTAAAAATTCTAGTAAAATCTTCAAACAAATCTTTTATTTGGTGGTTAATTGCTTCAAAGGAAACATTCTTCAAGCAAATCTAATTATGTAGATCTTGGTTACAATTTTTGTCTCTACACTGTTGTAGAGTGTGCTTTTCATAGTCATGTATGATTTGTACAAACATTTAATTAGGTGCTTTGGAAACTAAATATAAAAATAAGTTTTGCACAAACCAACAATACCCACACAAGCAGAATTTGTTGTATGTTCTCAAAGGTACGTTTAAAACCCACTGAAAATTCAGCTCTTAAGAACTGCTCAGAATAGAACTGATATTTAAATAATGGTTTTCGTGTTAGTGGGTGGAAAGGCACTGAGTAGAAGCATTTGGTCCTAATGGAATTGATGGAATATATCAGCAAAATAAAACTGAAAGCTGAGATTAATTTTATAGAATACAAACAGAACACAAATCACTTTGCAAATAAAAGCCTGAATGTGGAGTCTGTGTGTTCCTCCTGTTGGTTGAAAAGGTCTCATACCAAAGTTTGTGAAGTGCAGAGAAATTTAGCAAGATGGGATTACAGAGGTCTGTAATACCTTTTATTAAACTGCTCAGTTTTTCCAGCAGAAACAGCTTCCAGACATAAAGACTCTTCACCAGAGTTTTAGGTGTTGCAATGCAACTGCACACACTTCAAAGGTGCTTATTCATTGCTGTTTTGCATGGATATAGAGTAATAAATGTATTCCCAGTGTATTTGCTCTAATAAATGAAATAATCTGGGGTGAGACTAATAGGAGGAATTAATGTGAACACCTTTTAAAGTGTGGTGTTTTTCTTCAATGACTTGAGTAAAGGACCAGAGCAAATCTTTTGCTTTCATTCTTGAACCTCTTAGAATGAATTTGAGCAATATGCACTTCTAATGCCAAATTTTGTCATTATGTGTGGTAGGATCAAGCTCAAAATAAGCAACTCTACTTGAGTTCACACAACTGTAAAGAAGTTCTTTCTGAATTTATGGGATTTCTCTATAAAATGCCACAAATATTCTAGTTTTTCTTTTACCTTTCTTGGATATATTCATACTGCATTTATTTTGCCACATGATATTTTCATAGAATCATGGAATATCCTGAGTTGGAAGGGATCCCCAGGGATCATCCAGTCCAGCTCCTGGCCCTGCCCAGACACCCCACCAATCCCACCCTGGGCATCCCTGGCAGCGCTGCCCAAACGCTCCTGGAGCTCTGGCAGCCTCGGGCCGTGCCCATTCCCTGGGGAGCCTGGGCAGTGCCCAGCACCCTTCCTGTGTCAGCTCTCCATCCTCTTGTTCCAGCCTGTCTGTACATCCAGGGTGCTCCATCCATGGTGCAGAATCCAGCACTTGTCTTTGTTAAACCTCACAAAGCATGGAGAGAACAAAAGAATGAAGGCAACAAAAGTTGTTTGTTTGTGTTTATGTTCTCTGGCTTACCAATAAATGAATCCAAATTTAGGTCCAGACACAAAAATCCACTAGTGGTCACTCAGGCTGGTGCTGTCTGTGTCACAGCACTCTACTGGGAGTAGTTTCCAGGTTGTCCCAGACCTTCCACAGACTTTTTTGAATTTCTCTGTTTTCAGTCCCAAAATAACATATTGCCTGTTTTGTCCCTGTGAGGAGAGATTTGGGAAGTCAGCAGTGCAGGGAATAGCAGCCCCTGTGGCACATCTATGTTCTTGGTCCAGGCCTCTGGAGAAGGTGCTCTGAACATCCTGGATGGGAGGAAACCAGTGAGACTGTGGTGGTGAGACTCAGAACCAGCACGGTCAAGTCAGCTCCTTATTGCGGTGAGCTCAGGGAGGCGTTTTCCATCTGTGACTGCTTCTGAATTACGTGCTTGGTGTCTTTTCACTCTGTTAAACGCAGGTTTTCTTGTACGGCTTGTGGGATGAGGGAGCTGGGCAACTTTTGCTGTTTGGAGCAACAGAGACTTTTCCCTTGATGTTTGGGACTTGGGTTCAGGCCTTTAGAGGATAAATAATTTTCTTGTAGGAGGAGCAGTGGAGAGGCATCCTGTTTTCACAGTCAAGTGCTTCAGGCTGAGCTACTATAAAACCCAAACCTGGAAATGCAGAGAGCACTTACAAATAGCTTGGAGCTGTATGTTCTGCATTATCCATGCTTTATGCAATCCTTGATTTCTTCACCAACATGCATTTTCTGTCTTCACCAGGAAATGGTAAAATGTTACTTGTTTAAAATCATTACTAGTTCTGTTAGAGCACAAGCGGTGCAAACAGGCGAAGTAAAGAAGGTTTTAATAAAACAAGTTCCTTCCTCACATTTTGCTTTTCATCCCTGCACTGAGCTTGTGATTATGATGGCTGCCTAAA
Organism: Corvus kubaryi; assembly: GCF_017639235.1. NCBI lineage: Eukaryota > Metazoa > Chordata > Aves > Passeriformes > Corvidae > Corvus > Corvus kubaryi. The sequence continues at coordinate 16,368,561 of NW_024581093.1, read as the reverse complement.
AGCACTGTTGTACTCAAGTGATGCAAACCTGAAATGTAGATAACTAAGGTTAGCAGTATTTTGAGAGATGAATTACAGGCTGTTTCACTGAGTGGAAAAAATCCTTGTGACATGTAGGTGTAGCAAAATCCTAGCATAGGTTTCATAGGGTATAACACAGTCCTACATTAATGCCTTGTTAAAGTTTTCACAGAACAGCAATCACCACACCATATTAGATAGATTCTACCCTTTTCTTTCTAATACACACTTGTATGTTTTTCTGTGGTTTAAATGCATGCCATAAAATATTCAATATCTGAAATGTTGCAAAGTCAACATTGCCTTCTGAGCTCTAGATTTTTGTTGTTGTTTTGCAACCATAATTACACACTAATTTTCTTGCTTAAGTTTAATAAACTCCCAGAAGCTGAAATGTATCAATTATTTTGCTACTGTATTCTTTATGAACAATACTAATTCCCCCTGCCTCGTGTGTGCTTGCAAGGGAAGAGGTGACTGTGTACTGCACAGATTGCTCCAGTTTGCATGGTCTCAATCAGCTTAGGAAACAGGAGTATAACTAGCTCTAAGAAAAACTCTCTTTAGTTAAAAGCTATTGCAAAGACAATAAATATAGCAGACAACATTTCAGAGAAGTCTGATAAAACTAGTGGGTTTTTAACAAATATTCCTGAGCTTACACAACTTTATTTGTTTCTTTTTAGCTGAGAACAAGTTCCAAGAAGAAATTTAAATATAAAGCATAAATTTAAGCAAGGACAGTTCGACTAACCCAACAGTGTCTACGTTTTCTACTACAGTGTAAAAACTATTTTACTGATTTCTCTCTGAGTTAAGAAAGAAGGCATATCTCCAGACACTGAAAATCTCATTTCTGTGTATTTCTGGGAGTATTACTGAATAAAGTTGAACACTTTCATGCTTCATCTCCAGCCTGGGGCATGATAGAGCCACAATTTAAGCAGAGACACAACTTAAACCCCTTGTACATCAAGTATAGAACAGGACTGGTAGTAACTTCGAAGAGATGTTTTATTAGCTACTTATGAATCCAGCATCTTGAAGGGTCAACCTGCAAAACACCAGGCACCTCCTCAGCTATCTGTATTTTCTTTCATGGAGTGGGAAAAGGTCCATGATGGGAAGAATAACTTAAAAGTTGGGCAGGGGTTTTGCTGTTCAGTTTTTTTGTCTGTTTTGTTGTTTTGTTTGGGATTGGTGGTGTTTTTTTGTTTTTTGTTTTTTAATTTGCCTTTTTTTGATAAAAAGGAATGGTATCTATTACTTTAGCATTATTCACTTAAATTCCTTTGTCCTGTTTTTCTAGGACCATAAAGATTTCTGATACTCTGAAAAAAGAGTAGCTAATGTTGAGCATTTTGTTTGTTTGTAAAGAATTAGAAGATTGTGTGCTTTTCAGTATATTGATCTGAACACTTTCTCTGTCTCTCAGGGAAATGTTGTCCAAGTATGCATGGAAAATGCTGAAGTGACAGTATGAAAAATTGAGTGGAGCCTTCCCCATGATATTCTGAGATGCCCTATGATCATTTAGTCTTTTCAACATTGCTTCGGTAAATGGTTTTCAATTTCTACCTGTAGGGCCCACCCCTCGTGCTGTCAGGATGCTTCAGTTCCAGTTGTCAATTTAACTACCAATTAGTGCCAATTGTGAGGGAAGATTTTGCTAAAAGTTTGTCCTTGCTGAACTTGACAAGCATATTTCCATCCATCGATGAGCTCTCAGGTAGCTGTGATTTCCCAAAAGTGCCAGGATGTGTCTTTCAACCAGTAAAGTGAAAGGGAGGTTTTATTGTTCTCGGGTCCTGATAGGAAATTCCTCATTTGCCATGGATTTGTGTAACGAAAATCTTAATTTTATATTAAAATGAGACCAATTCCTTTGGTGGCTGTAGGCTTCCAGTAAGAGCTACGGAGCTGAAGTGGTGATACCTCATGAACTGAGCCACATCTGAGAAAGGCTTTGTAGCTCATGGGCAGCACTGTATTTTTAGGATGTAATAAATATACAATCACAGGAATCACAAGAAAAATAAGTTTTCAAGTGAAAATAATGAGAATGAGTTTGCATAAATTTTGTTTCTTGAAAGTTCTGTTTTAAAAGCTGGGGTTTCTTCCTATTCTGGCAAAGTCAAGGAAAAAAAAGAGAGCTGTAGTATGTGTGGTGCAACACACCAAGGAATTCACAGCTGAGGGTCTTTTGTTTGGTGTTTGGCTTTTGGTTTTGGTTGTGGTTTTGGGTTTTTTTTTTTTTTTTTTTTTTTGACAAAGCCAGGGATGTTAACGTTGGGCAATTTACGGTGTCAGTTTCATTACAGAAATAATTTGCTGCAAGAAATATTTTAGGCAGTGTTTAAAGGTAACTATTATTTGCAAACAATGTGTGAGGCATGTAGAATTGAAAATAAATGCAGATTATTCTCCTAAAGATATTTAGGCAAATATTAATATGTTTGAATAGCCTCTCGGTGATCCCTGAGGAACACCTGTAGTGATATAGAGCAATTTATAACTTTCCTTTTTCCTGAGGACTCCCTCTTAGTGTAAAAATTCCCCTGCAAGGATTTCTTTCAAAGCCTTTATTTTACAGCATTCATGCCAGCAGCTAAGCAAAAGTAAGTGTAGCTCTCCCTGGAGACTGTCAATGGCATTCCTGAATTAACCGCAGGAATCATTAGGAGCCACAGAAGACATCCCTTTCCTTGCTCCGGGCTCTGAGCTCAGTTACTGTTTCCCACCCAGCCCCTGGTGAGCAGAGGCAAAGCTGAGGTTTGTTCCAGCCTGGGAACATGCTGGAATAAAAGGCTGGTGAGCAGACGATCACTGGAGGCAAGCAGCAGCGCTGCAGGCACAGCCAGCAAAAGGGATTTCAGAGCAGTTCAGAGGGCCCCAGTCTTTTGCTGGTTTTAAAGCACAAGCAATGTTAGCTAATTCTCCTTCCCCTGGCCAAGGGAACTGCATGTGCAATAGGGGTCCTGCTACCAGGGAGAAAAAGGGGATTTTAGTATGGGCAGAACTGGTGGGGGACATCCAGCTGTCCTCAGAGGACAGAGGAGCTGAGCCAAACCACACCTCTTCCATCCTGTTATTTTCTAAGGTCATCATGCCACGAGCATCATCAGGATCTATGATGTGTGGTACACCCAACCTAAGAAGTCAGGATTTGAAAGTAAATGGGCAAACCCACTTTATTTTTTCAATTAGTTTGGGATAATCTGCAGCAGAATGGGTGCAGCATGGACCTATGTATTAAAGGGTGATGCAGAAGGCTCAGAATCTCATAGTGCTCACCTCAAAGAGCTTAATGAAAATCTGCCATATTTCTACAGAGTAAGTTTTCTAAATGGAATTACTGACACACTTGCTATCTTGCTAGTCCTTTTCACTAGTTCCTTTTATTTATTTTTTTTTAAATTTTATATTGCCTGTTTTTCAGGTCACCTGTTCTTTAATTATTATGCAGTCTAAAGCATTTCACATAGACCATTGGCACACTCTGCAATTCCTGGTGTTGTCCTGCCCTACTGACAAAAAAATACAACGTCCAGAGGCAAAGGGAAAATGCTTGTGTTTCTTTCTTCACATAAAATTATCTGAAACAAGACTTAATGCCAACACGATATTTCCAATTTATTCATTTATTTCTGCTAATTAATGGGTCTTGGTTATGATGTTGGCCGCCCCACATGAATTGAGAGCAGGTGCTGATCTAAATATGCAAGGACTTTTTATTGAGTTTTCATATGAACAAATAGAAGTTATTTTAATCGTTTAAAGCATATGCCAGGATTTTACTTGGTCTATAAGACCAAATTGTTATTTAAACCATGGGGGTTTTTTAAGAAATCCCAATGTAAAATTGTTTCTTGTGCAAATTTTTTAAATGTTGTACATATCCTCAAAACACACTCAGCTACAGCAAAAGAAGGACTGGTGCACCAAGTAGCAGTAAATGTGAAAGCTGTTAATGCTGCCATTTATATACAGAAGCCTCGGCTAAAATTTTGATCTGTTTTGTTGAGTAGGGGACAATTTCTGCTTCAAAGCTGTTGCTGTCTAATTGGGATATGTGATTTATTAAAAATGGAAATGAGATATAAAAGGAAATATGTGTATACTTCAGAAAGTTGAATAGAGGGCTTACTGGCCCAGTGGAGTTATCATAGCTCAAAAGTAAAGAAAGGAAATGGACTACACTAAATTGTCAGGCAACATAAAGCTGCTCTTTCTGTGTAGAAGGCAATGACACTGATCATTCCATTAAATAATTATTTTGTGATTGATCTAAATTCTGTCCTTGCAGAAGGCCACCTCCTCTTTACTGCCTATCACTGATAAGCCAAGGAATGCATGGAACTGAGCAGTCTGTATGCAAAACCAAATATTTGGATTTTTAACGGAACTTTTTCAGTAAATGTTTCTATCTAAATGAAATGCATTCTGCACAAATCCTGTAGCAGGCAATTCTCTATGGAGCACAGACTGATGGACAGTAAACCAAAACTTTTCTCTGTCAGGCTGGACGTTCCCTCTGAGAGAGTAGGTTCACTGCAGTGCTTTGCATGGGGGATGAAATGCAAGAGTTTCATACTCATAGAGTGAGAGAAACCATAGCATGGCTGAGGCAGTATTTATTCCACAGACAACATCTATTCAGAATCCAGAATACATCTGTAAATTCTTCAAAGTGCAGAATAACTGGATAAAACGAGGTACTTTTCCAACTCTAAACCAGGCAGATCTGGCTCCATTTTCCAGTTTCACTAGGCATCCAGTCCATCCTAATGTATTTAATGTAAAGCCTAAAATACAGTTTATGCAGGATCTGGTGGAGTCAGGGAGGTGAAACAAAGAGCATTGACTACACTGAGATGAAAACTGGTGTGTGTGTCGTGTATACACAGGCTGGTAGACGTGTAAGGGAATATTAAAAGGATTTCTGTTAAGAGGGACCACAATAACCAGTAGGGCAGGTGTTTCATTAGGGAAATTAATTAATTGTTGCTCCTTCTGGCATGAAATAAGCGTAAGAACACAAGAAAACCACAGCACTTGGGTGGCTTCCTCGTTACGTAGAATGGCCACACTGAGGTCACCCCAAAGCTTCTCCTCTGCAGGCTGAACAATGCCAGCTCTGGCAGCCTTTCCTCCCAGCAGAGCTGCTCCATCCCTCTGCTCATGCTGCTGCCTCCTCTGGGCTCTGTGCAGCAGCTCCAGGTCCTTCCTGTGCTGGCCCCAGGGCTGGGGCAGCTCTGCAGGTGGGGTCTCAGCTGAGGGGCAGAGGGGCAGAATCCCCCCTCCCCTGCTGCCCACGCTGGGGCTCAGCCCAGGGCAAAGTTTCATAGAATGGTTGGGTTGGAATGAACCATAAAAATCATCCAGTGCCACCCCTGCCATGGGCAGGGACACCTTCCACTGTCCCAGGCTGCTCCAAGCCCCAATGTCCAACCTGGCCTTGGACACTGCCAGGGATCCAGGGGCAGCCCCAGCTGCTCTGGGCACCCTGTGCCAGGGCCTTCCCACCCTCCCAGGGAATAATTTTTTTCCTAATAATCAATCTAAACCTAAGTACTTCAGTTTGAAGCCATTCCCCCTTGTCCTGTCTCTCCAGGCCCTTGTCAATAGTCTCTCTCCATCTTTCTTGTGGGCTTCCTTCAGGCACTGCAAGTCCACGTAGGCTGACCCTTGTAATGTTCGTGACCTTTCCCATTCTTTCAGAAATGCTGTTGAACTTTTCTCTAGTAACTTTGCCTTCACCCTCGATGCAGCAGGACTGGGAGCTGAAAAGGAGAGAGGAGAAAATAAAAGAAAATGCACTGAAGGTAATTTTGTATGTGGTACCACCTTCTGCTTTGCAATAAGAAAAGATTTGCAGCCACTCAGAAATCCTTTATTTTATAATCTCCCCTATTGATCACACCTGTATTGAAATCCTGATCATGGGAGCTCAAACATTCTTTGCTCAGGCTGCTCAGAAATAATTAGGTTATCATTTATTTCATCAGGGAATCAAAAAGGGGTAATGAGACATCTTTTAATCTTTAAAAGTGTTTTGTCATTCTGTGCCTTTCCAATGGAACAGTGATCTGCATTCTTTTGGAAGTGCAGATTGCTCATTAGGAATGTGTGCAATGAAATAATTTAAAAGAGAGAACGTTCATCCTGTGTATTTCTAAATCTCTACTCTTTTCAATTGACTCTTCATATGAAACATTTCTTTTTAAGGATATTTGGAGAGGCATTAAGTGGTTTGGGTGCTAAATCAAAGCTTATAGGTGTTAATGATGGGCCATGTAAGTAGGAAAAGTATTCTTGGGTATAACCTGTCACAGCCAAACTGGGGAAGGTTTGTCCTTGCTACTGTTCTGGCCTTTTATTACAAAGAGCAGGAAGAACAGTCAATAACCACTTATTAATGATTTTCTCTGTCCTTTATTGTAGCTTTAGGTACATTAGGCTCTCAGTAATTATCTCATTCATAATCCTTCATAACAAGTAATATTTTCTGCATCTTGTGAAGCATAATTGGAAAATATTTTCTTTGGATGTACACTATTTCTATTCCCTCTTTAATATAACTTTCCCCAAGAGTATCTTGCCAAGGAAAAATGAGCAAGCATAATTTTATACAGGTAATCAAATCTCTCAAATGTTGGCACGTTTTCCTTTATCTCCCTGGGACCAAAAGCTAACCTTCAAATAGACCCAGGCATTAAAGGGGAGAATTTCAGCACACAATTAGAACTCAAATAAGCTCGTGCAAGGCAACTTGAACAGAAGTGCTATTTTGAGTTATTAGTACTATATTTCTACTACAGAATATTCCATTTGATTAATATAGAACTGCAAGGGAGCATATATATATACACACACACATATATATATTAGTTTAAGTGCATGTGTTGTGTCTTTGTGTATATATAGGTATGTCTAATGCATTATTTAAACACTGCCTTACAGCAGGAGTTTGCAGGCTTTCTAAATAGTTCTATTTTTGCCCACTTAGTACTCCAAACCACATCTTGAAGCAGGTTTTATCTTACTGTGTTGAGCAAAATAAATGGGGGTGGGGGGTGGATAAAGAAAGAAATCACCATGTCTTTCAATTCCATTCAGCTGTAATACCCACCAGAACAGTTCATTTATTCCAAACCTTCTGACACTGGAGGGGGACACAAGGAAGCCCTAAGGGACCACAGATACAAAGCTCAGGACTGGTTTCAGGCTGAGCAAACACTTTAATCTGTGCTGGACCTACCTCCATTTTTGTTGTGGAATTCTCATTTCTATTCTCACTCATTTCAGTGCCAAGGGCTCTGGTGAGTACAGAACCCAGGGAAAGATGATACTGAGAGAGCATTGGAGTCCCCAGATGTAAATAATTCACCAGGATTCTGGTAGTGTGTAACCCAGCAAGATAGCTGCCATGTTCACTGTGCTTAAGCTAAAGGAGACTCTAGATGGCTCAGGGAAGGTTTTTTTTTCTAGTTTAAAAGTTTGGCTTGGCTTTAGTTGCATATTTAAATGCAGCAGTAGTCTTATGTTGGTAATTAAGAATTTTATGGTGTGAATATGATCATTTTTTAAGACCAGTTCTTGGATTATTTTAAATTCCATTTTCAGTTAGCTAGTTTATTCCATGGCTATCCTGTGTAAAGTCTGATAATTGAGGTCAGAATTTGTTTTTTTATGTGCTTGGGTCAAGATTTTTCTATTTTGCATTACCATGAAAATATCCACTGAGTTCTTCCAATTATAACACTTGAATTCTAAGATAACGTGCTTAGTGAGCTTTTTGTTAATGATTGTCTTAATTTACTGTGAAAACATCAGTAAAAATGGGATATTCAGTACTTGGCTTTTTAAATCTCGTGCAAGTATGATTAAAAAAACTAAAAAAAACCCAAGAAAGAATAAAAGGCCTCAGTACAAAAGTTATATTTTTAACCTGAGTTAAAATAGCAGTGGAGATGAGGAAACTTGGCTGAGAATTGTGATAGTCTGTTGGGTTTATTTGCTGATGGAACAAGCTCAGCTCACCTGTCTCTGTCTGGAATCTCAGCCCAGGCAGAAACCAAAGCTTTGGTTTTGACCGTCTCCTGAGTCAGGCTCATAGCTCAGGCCAGTATTCCTTCTCCAGAGGAGAAAAGACCTTCTTCCGAGGGGTCCTGACAGTCTGAGATGGTGGCTCTGTTCTTCAAGTTCTTCCCTTTGCACAAAAAAATTAAACATCATGAGCTAAATCAAAACCAGAGATAAACAGAAAAGGTGTAACTTTGGGGAAGGGAACTGAGAAGGGTGGAAGCTGCTGTTCAGCTTTCTGTCTTGGGGAGAGGAATTTCAAATACGGTAAAATATTGGGTGGGGACATTGTCAGCACGTTTCCTGTTTCTCTGAAGGTTGGCTGTGGGACTCTGTCCATCAGGCCCTCTGTGAGAGGGTGTGCCTGGTTTTACACCCAGGTGACGTGGAAGGCTCACATTTGTGCAAATGCTGGCTGGCAGCTCTTTTCCAGCCTGGAAAAAGGCATTTCATGTTTCAGAGCTAGAGAGAGTTCAGGTAGAGTTGCTGAAGCTGCTGGTGGATTTCTAAGTGTCTTTTTGACTCTCAGAAGCCGTCTGCCAATGTCCAGATTAGTGCTAGAGAACTGACCTCACCTGGACCTGCGAGTTAAATGACCTGGGAGTTGCTTAGGAAATCAAATTTTGTCGTCCTCTGATGGCACTTCTTCTTTGTAGGTGAGGTGACCTCTAACACTCCTTATTTCCTCTCAATATTCTTTGAACTCCACCTCAGTCTGTTTTATATAAAGCTGGGTTTAACATTAGTCAGTGTTTCTTGTGAAGCTCCCACAGACTTTGAGCCTGTCTGTAAATCAGGCCTTGCAGAGAAAAGAATGTGTATTTGCACACTTTGTCAAGTCTTAGGGCTGGATGATGTGTTCAGTTTTTAAAATACAGCTTTAAAATAATGAAAAGCCCCCCTTAGAGTGCAGACACTGCAAAGGCAACAGCAGGGAAGTCAGAGGAGTGGCACATTGCCTGGCACGAGTCAGAACATACACAGTGACGCCTCTCTAAAGAGCTGCTGGGAGAGCTTGTACAAGTTCTGCAGTATTTGTTGAACTAGAAACAGTATCATGCACCTTTTCCAGTTGCATTGTGCCTCCCTGCTACTGAAATGAGCTTCCACAAACTTCACTTCAGTGTATTTGACATTTTTATTGTGTTTTGTATCCTTTTGTCCTGTAAAACAGTGTCCTTTGCACACTCAATTCGTTGTTCACAGGGTCAGCTTTAAAAGGTTCAAGAACTTAGTGGAGCACTTCTGCTGTAAGAGGAAGCGACCTTTGCTCCTCGTACTTACTTTTCTCCTTCTCTGCATTCCTTTATGCTGATAAGGAAACTGAAGTTTGAGAGAGATAAAATAATTTTAAAAATCCTTTGCCATTTACTTTCAATTTGTCCAAGTGCAGCATATCTGTGCTGACTCCATGTTCAGCATTATTGTCAGGACAGCTTAGGCAGTGGGAAGAAAGGATTGTGGGAATAGAAAAAGGAAGATTTCAAAGGAATTCATCTTTTTTTTTTTTTTTTTTAATTGCCCAGCTGTACATTGTCATTTAAGATACTAGTCAACCTCACAAATGGATGAGACTTTCTCTGTTGGAAATTAGAATTTCAGAAAATTAGTTTCTTTCTAAACTTTGGAGAGTGATATTTGAGATGAATAGAGACTCTGTGCTGTTGTATTTATTTGTTTATTAATCTTTAATTCCATTATTCTTGGAATTCTCTTGGAGATCAGTGAAACATTGGCATTACAACAAGCACAACTTTTATTACTGAGATTTTACATAGCCAGGCAGGTCTGGAGCAGGGACCTTGCTGCTTCTCTGTTCCTCTTAGTATTCATCTTAATTCATCACACTGGGTTCACGTGGCATAAAAATGGGACGCACTTCACTGAAAAAATATGAATATATCCTCAGAAATATGCAGTTGTGTGTACCCTGAGATGAGAGAGTCACTTTTAGTATCTATATTGGCTTTTCAAGCAGCAGTAAAGGAAACTCTGCAATAATAACTGAGCACTTGTGACTGGCAAACACACTCCTGCAGTTCAGAACTGGAATATGAATGGGCACCACAGGAAGTTTGCCCATTTCTGATGAAAACAGTTTTTAACAGCATGAATTTATGAATCTACTCAGTGCAAATGAGAGTTTATTATGCTGAGAGTCCAAAAATGATGCTTCATTTATTAAATTAATACAAAAATTGTATTCAGATAGTCTTGGAGAGTTTTGTAGATCTTCCTGAATATCAGAGCCGAGGCTAAAACCATTGACTTGGGTTATGGGAGGTAATGGTGAAAACAGGACGAGCTGCCAAAAACTTCCTATTCTTTGCTTGATTGAAATGAATGTGTATTTGGAACAGCACCTGTCACAGTTTCCCAATCTGTGCACTAGAGAAAATGATGCTTTCCCATTTTGAAAATTCTGGGTTTGTTTAATGAAAGCTTTTTGTAATTTTTTTGCTCTGTAAAAAAAGCTTTTGCTCTTTTCAGATCATTCCTCCACAACATGGGTCAGCTGTAGTTAATGCTGCAAGATTTGAAGCATTGGCATCATCATTGTAGTATAGTCTGAAGTAGCTTCAAATTTCCATGGATATGGCGGAATTTATAGCATAAAATTCAGGCAAATTTGATACCTAGTGCCACATAACTCTAAGGCTCATTGCCAGGTTTGGATATCTAGTCTGCCAGCTGTACTGTGCACTGCCCAGCTCATTCAAACCATATGCCTTGAGCAAACAATCAGCAAAGTGTGTTAAAAGCTCTGAGAAGTACCACATTAGCCATACGTCAGCCAGCTGCATGTCCTGCCCTATTAATTTCAATAAAAGCTTACCCCTTCAAATCTGATTTTTGGACTTCTTTGTTCTAAAAACATGGCTTAAATAAAATTTGTGCATCTGCAGTTAGGTTTACAGCAACAAATTCATTCTATCTACAAAATAGTATTGAAATTCTGGTTCGGTTTTAAGTTTCCCTAGAGACAGAAGAACCCATTACAATCTCTTCTGTAGCTGGAAAAGAAACAGTCACTCATGAGCACCCTGAAGCCTTTCGTAGCACATATTCTTCACACTCTTGAGGGACTCTTGCCCAGAGTAGAGTGCTCAGTCTTGTGCCATAAGAAAACTGAAAAATGTATGTATTGCTTTTCCTCCTTTTGTTGGATTTGGCCGATGCTCACCCTGCTGGAGTCACTACCCTGAGGCTGTTTGCAAGAGTGAGTCAAGAATACACTGGCAATAATAAACATGTAAACTGTGTATTTGTATGGCTCCCTACATCCGTGAGGCACTGCTTTGTCTCAACACCTCTATGTATTTGTTTTATGTGTCCTGGTTAAAATGGATTCTCTGGAGTTTACATTTATATAGCCATGGATGGTTATTATCTACATATTAGAAGGGGTGAATATGAAAAAATGAGAGATAGCATTGCCATTGTGACAGGTACAAAATACTTTTTCAGGGTCCAGGGTAGTATTATTTTAGATTCAATTTTGTGGGGTTTAAAAAACACAAGAACAATGCATATTAATAAAAATGTTACAGCATCTCTGAACGGGAATGAAATATTTTGCTCCAAGCAGTCTTAGCTAAATAAAAAAGGGTAACAAGTATATTGTGAATGAAACATTTTCATTGCTGATTCTTACCTACATAGTCTTCTGCTTTGATCCTCTGAAATATTTTATCGAGAGAAACCAGTGTTGCGAGTGCTAAGGCAGAACAGCAGAGCAGCCTACTGGGGTTAGTTGTCTGTTCTCCACAGTGCTCACAGTTAAGCCAAAGTGAGGCCTAATTAGGCAGGTAAATTCAATCTACTTTCTATCAGTCAAACTGATTTATACTATTATTAATATCACCCTGCAGTGTTAGGCTTTAAAAAAAAACAAAACAAAAAAAAACCCAAAAAAACAAAAACAACTTTAAATATTAGGGGTAGTAGAGAATCAGACAGACTTTTATTGTGTATTTGACTGGAGCAGCTCCGTGCCCAGCACAGGCTGAGGGAGCCGGGGCTGCTCAGCCTCGAGAGGAGCCCCAGCTGAGAGGGGCCCTCAGCCCTGGGTGTCCCTGTGTGCGGGGAGGGCTCCGAGCAGGGCCCGGGCTCTGCTCCGGGGCCCAGCAATGGCCCCAGAGCCACGGGCAGGGCCTGAGCCCAGGGAGCTCCCCCTGCACAGGAGGCAGAACTTCTGCCCTGGGCAGGGCCCAGCCCTGAGCAGATTGGCCAGAGAGGCTGTGCAGTCTCCTCCCTGGGGATATTGCAGAGCCCCATGGACACACTGCTGTGCCCTGTGCTCTGGGATGGCCCTGCTGGAGCAGGGAGGTGGCACCAGAGGAGCCCCTGGGGGCCCCTCCCGCCTAAACTATTTTGTGTTTTATTTCTCTGTTGATCCGTGAAAGTTCTCACAGTAAATACAAATTACAAGGACACAGTTCCACTCTACAGGGCTTAGACTGTGTGCGACAGATGCAACACAGCATTGTTTATCCTTTGTTGCTGCTCACCTCATCTCGTCACAGACCTTTAATGACTTTATTGGGTAGTTTATCAACTCAGCTTTCAGTTTCCTTTTTCCTTCCACTCGAGGTCATTGCAGAAAGAATACATCTTGAATTGGCACAAGATATCTCACTGTTCTACATAGCTAAAAACTACTAAAGCTCCTTCTCATTTGTACAGTAGTTCTGGGTGATTGCTGTCCTCCAAATTCTGGTCCCCAGTATTAACAATGTCAAACATGGTTTGAGACAGTGGCAAATTCTTGGAGCTTTTACTTTTTCTTGTGGTGGAAAGGCCAACAGTCTTTTACCACGTCTTGATGGTGGCTATGAAGTCTTCTGGCTTATGCAGACTTAGGTCTGCAGAGACATAATCACTGATATAAATACGTGTTTATAAAGGTTGCTTCAAGGTTGGGGATTTGGCTCCCTGCAGAAGAATTCCTCCAGTGTTAAACTTATACTATGCTGGATGAGAGCCAACAGGCTCTAAACTTGCTCTTAAGAACCTGAAGCTGGGGATCTTTTCAGAGAATACATCTGTATTGTTAATTTGCACCTTGAAGGAGGAAATTGACTGGCGAGTTGGTGAGAATGAATAAATTGATTCACAGTGGGTTGACAACTCCCTGTGTCTCACTTTCTGTGAAACATCTGTGGGTGATGCCACCACAAAACTTGACTGCTGGCTCGCAAGCTGGTCTACTATCAATATGTGATTAAAAACCTGTTACTCAGATACATGAACTGGATTTGTGGCACTGTTTTCCAGATTACTTTGTCTAACTTTGAATGGGTGATAAAGGGACTGGAGCAGAGCAAGGAAAAACCTGCTTCTTCAAAAAATGTCATCTCTGCTGACTCTCATATATGTCCAAGTGGAATAATGCAGCAGAAAATCAAGCCCAGACCTGAAAATAATAATTTATCAAGAAAGTATTTTTCTTTATAAAAAGTTGGGGTTTTTTTTATAGTTTTAAAGAGAAAAATAATGAAGATGAGTAAGTTTTAGCAAGTATTACAAGGTGAAATTTCTAGCAACCAAATCATTAAATGCATTCATTTGTAAACATCAGTGATGGAGATGACAAGTTGCATAGATCACAATTCTTCTCTTCTTGTCGTGAGGAGTAATGATTTATTATTTGAGTAATCATGCAGCACAACCACAGGATTTAGATTCCCCGAGAAAAAGATTTGCAATGTTTGTGAATGTATTAGTATTTCATCATTAGAAAATTATGAACTCAGGAAGAAAAATCATTAGTTTCTAAATGTGATGCTTGTACACTGTATAAAGCTGTAATGTAAACCAGACAGGCAGACCTGTGAATCAAATACTCTTGCACATCATATATGAAAGATTTTCCTGATTTGTTTCTGCTGTAGACAAAGAATACTCATGTTTGTGGCACTTTAGTCCATGATGAAGGTACAGAATGTACTCAGAAAAGCATCCTTATTTTGAGCACACTTAATAAGTAGAATTGCACTATTTGGCTTTCTTTCATCCTGAAAATTGTCCAGTTTCATACAAAGATTAAATGAGACAAGAGACTCAGATGTCCTGGCAGTCTACACTTGGTGCTGAAGAATGAATGGATTAAATACATGAAATTCTTAGCCAGTATCTTTCTACAAAGGAAAACATAACATTATGCAATTACACAATATAGGCATTTAAATTTTTTCAGCCCTTGTAGAATCTGCCTGTGGATTCTTCCCCCCCCCCAAACAGATACTATTGTAGCTTTGTTCTAAGGAGCAATTTCCCATATCACAGCTGGTCATCAGTGAGGCATTGTAGGCTTAATTCCACGGCTGGCCTTCAGTGAGGCATTGTGATTCCCTTGTGCTGCTCTGTGCCAGGACACACACTCGGTTCTTAATGCAATGAGGAGCGTTGGATGTGGATTTGTTGGGAGCACAAGCTGCAAGTTTGTTTTTTCAGGCTAAAGGGAAGGACTATTAACCACAAACTCTAGAGCCTCTGATTTTATAATTGGAAATCAATTGGGCAAAGCCTAGTTTTGCATATGCGACCTCTTCCCATGACTGTATTCCAGAATGGTTTTCTCCTGAAATGATTTGCTTAACAATTTTACATTAACAGCTAATCTATTTGCAAAATCAGTTTGAAGTACTAAATTACCTGTGTGCTTTTGGTGACCACATAGAAAAAAGTTTAACCAACATGGAATTATCTGAATGGTGTTTTTTTTATAATTTACATTTTAATCTCATTGTTTATTTGCTTTAATTAAAAGCCATCACAAAAGTTATTGGCACTGTGGAGTTGCAGTGACTTTGGTAAGGGCACAGTGGGGCTGATTACATCTGGAGTTGAGATTGTTCTCTTGTGTCCAGAAAGGGTAAAATGCAGCTCGAGTGTGTTAGGCCAGACATTGCTAAAAGACTTTTACTCAACTGATTTGGCCACCACGGGCCTGTGTGGCGATGTGGACTCATTTCTGTCCTGATTACCCTGGTATTTGGGAATGCTCAGGTGGCAGGGATATAGAATTTCCTATTATTACATTTGCTATTATTATTTCTCTGGTATTGTGCACAGAGAGCTGTTTAGCTCTCTGAAAATGTGCCCGGCCAGTGTATTCAATAACAATGACCTTCAGATTCAGGGCTGGGGGAACAGGACCCAAAATCTGTTTTGTTTGCTAAAAGTTTGCTATAAAGCAAACTGTAATCAGTGACAAGTCCCTCAGGGGCCAAAGTGGGACCAGTGTTATTTAATATCCTCAGTAAGGATGTAAATGAATGGATGGAGCACATGGATCAGAGATTAAGAAAAAACTTATTCCCTGGGAGGGTGGGCAGGCCCTGGCACAGGGTGCCCAGAGCAGCTGGGGCTGCCCCTGGATCCCTGGCAGTGCCCAAGGCCAGGCTGGACATTGGAGCAGCCTGGGATAGTGGAAGGTGTCCCTGCCACTGTTGTTTTTTCTTGTATATACAGTGCTTGATCTTATACAAACATATCAGCATGGCAATGTATGAAATATGTTGCTCTTCTGGTTAATTTTATGTTGGAAATGGAGAGTTCTTTCCATGTTAGAGGGAAAATTTCTAATTAATCACTCAGTAATTTTTTTTTTTTATTTTAATTTGCAGTAATTAATTTACTGTAGTGGTAGCAACTTATATTCTGGGAAGCAGGAATGAAGAAATAATCTAATGAATCGTCTCTTTTCTGCCTGAGGTCTCATTATCTGTGCAAGCTTATTATTTACTACCCCAGAGTAGTGCTGTTGTAAAATGTGCAGGAATATCTGAGATTTGTGGTATGATAGGGCTGAATTGAATTGAATTGGATCTAAGTAACTGCAGATGTGGCTGGTTTCATCTTTATCAGCTTATCTAAGCTTTTGCACTGGAAGGCTTCTGTCAGTTCAAAGCCCAGATGCTGCCTGGTTGAGCAGAGCTAAACTATGGTAACACTTCTTAGCCTTTCAAAAATAATTCTAATTTTAATTCAAACATATGTACTACAGAACTTGGAGGAGTTTAGATATGCATCAAGTAAAAATTCCTTTCTGTTTTTATAAAATAAGGAGGCACCAAAAAAAAAAAAAAAAAAAAAAGAAAAGAAACATATCAAAGCTCTTGAAGTTTAATTTTAGCTGTCTCCAGAAACGCTGCTTTTTTCCATGTGAACAAATATAATTGAGTTCTTTCCCCATTCCCTTGCTTAAAAAAAAAAAAAAATCACTAAAATATAAATCAAGATTTAGCATCAAAGGGCAACTTTGTCAATACAGGCATTTGGGGAGATTCTTAGGATGTTGGAATAATTATAACATTGGATTTCTGTTCAGCACAGGGATAGACAAAAATTTGCTGCTCCAGAGCATAATGAGATATCTAGTTCATTTCTGCGTTTGAAATGATGGCAGAGCCTACAAGTGCAGCACGGATAAAATATTGTTTGGGATTTTTTTTTTTTTTTTTGCCTTGGGTTTTAGTTTGTTTGCATCTCCAATTTGATAGTCTGTACTTCAGCTGGACATCGTGACACGTTCAGAGGAGAGCTGAATCCTTTCTTTTGATTGCATTCTTTCAAAGGGCAAAAAAATGTGCCCGATACGGATCACGAATACATCGCTTCAAAAAGAGCCTCAAATTTATGGCTGGAGATTTCTACAGCAAGAGCAAATTCAGCCGGATTCATTTACTAGTGAAATATATTCAAAGCAATCCCAGAAAGGGCTGTGCACAGGAATGGCTGGGTTTGTGCATCAAAACTTGTAATCCAAAATCCTTTGGCCAAGGTAGGATCCATGAAAGATAAGCAGGAAGAAATTTTTAGGAAGAGGCTGTTAAAGAACTAAGGAGATCTCAGGTCTAATAATTTCTTTTCCCTTCCCAAAACTCAGTCCATCAGCTTTCACACTCCTATGTGGTATTTGCCATTTATTTATTTTGACTCGCCTCTTAATGATATCCTGTATAAGAGATACGTTTTGAATGTGTTTTGAGAATATGTTTTGAAAATATAATATTCTGCTCCCCAGAAAAAAATAAGCAATCAGATCCCCTGTAGTGTTTGTGGACTCAGCCTGGGGTGATGAGAGCAAAAGTAGTAAGTCTAGAAAAATGCTTGTGGTGCCTTAGAGATCAATCCTTGGCACCAGTGTGACCCTGAGGAAGGGATCCTTCATGCAGAGTGTCCGTCTTCCTGTGCTGCAGCACAGTCCTGCTCACGACTCTCACATGGGTCTCAGAGAAAGCAGCAGGGTGTTCCCTTATGCACAGTGCCCCAAACGATGGGGAAAAAAATGCAAGATAGGAAAAAAGAAAAAAAAGAAAGAAAAAGGGGAGAAAACAAAACTTGAGAGATCAGTTTGAACATGTGAGGCCTTGACACTGTGGGGTGACCCTGTCACTTGGCAGTCCCCGAGCACAGCAGTCAGTGGTGCCCGTCTTTCCTAGAGACAGCCTCCTGCTCTGTGCTCCATGTTCCTTGGGACCTGACAACGTGTTTATTGATTTCCAGAGATGTTTTCTGGGGGAAAATTATTGCCTTCACAGGTGAGATTTCTCTGTGCTCACTGTGGATTGCTGAGGAACTGGAAGGGACTCGTGTCACTGGGAATGTTGTAATGTAATTTAGGAGGAGGTAATATGGGGATGTTTGTCATCCTGTGATACAGCTCAAAGATTTTCATTATAAATGACAAAAAAAGTAATAATTTAAAGGTCTTTCTAAATCCTACACAAGAAGGGCTCTCAGTAGCTACTCTAAATGTGGAATTTACTCCAGTCTTAACTCTTCCTGCTTGGATTATTTATTCAAATTGTGAAGAAAGATGCCAAGTCATAGTTGTGAAGTCCCTTATTACAGACACACAATATACAATTTTGTTTGTTAAGATACACTAATAAGAGATCTCTCGATCTGTATAACTCAGGAACACATCAAAGATATGATGTTAGAGATAAAATAGTATGTACTAGATGAATGATTAGGATATGGTTACTTAGCTTCTGTTAAATTGAAGTCTGGTGGCAACAGGCTCGATATGAGTGACCAGTCGGGGCTGCAGCAAAGAAAGCCAACAGGCTGCAGGGTCACACCAACAAGGGCATCAGCAGCAGGGACAGAGTCCTTATCCCACTCTGCTCAGTGCTTGCCAGGCCACACCTGGAATGCTGGGCTCAGTTTTTTCCCTGCTATGCAAAAGAGGTGGACAGGCTGGAGAGGGCCCAGAGAAGGGCAACAAAGGTAATCCAAAGGCTGGGAGGCTGCCATGCAAGGAAAGGCTGGGAGGACTGGGTTTGTTCAACTTTCAGAGAGGAAGGGTTAGGGGACAACTTATCACCATGTCCCAGCATTTAAAAGGCAGCCACAGGGAAGATCTTAGAACCATGGATTGGCCTGAGTTGGAAGGGACCTAAAGATTATCCCATCCCATCCCAACCCTGCCATGGGCAGGGACACCTTCCACTGTCCCAGGCTGCTCCAAGCCCCAATGTCCAGCCTGGCCTTGGGCACTGCCAGGGATCCAGGGGCAGCCACAGCTTCTCTGGGCACCCCCACTCTCCCAGGGAACAATTCCTTCCTAATGTCTAATCCAAACCTGTCAGTGTGAAGCCATTCCCAGGAGTCACATGGAAAATATAAGGGGTAATTGGTAAAAGTTTCTTGTGGGGAGATTCCAACTGAACACGAGAGGGATAATTTTCACAATGTGAACAAGCAGCCATTGGAATAATCTCCCCAGGGAAGTGGTGGATTCCCAAACATTGGGCATTTCTCAGATTCAGCTGCTCAGGGTGCTGGGCCATCCTGTTTAGACCATGCTTTTACTGTGCTCTGGCAAATACAGGTTGAAGCAGATGATCTTTGAGGTCCCTTCCATCCTGTCATTCTGTGATTCCGTGAAGTCTTTAAAGCACGAATGTTTGCTGTCCACCCCTGAGTTGAATGCCAATTCTTGTTTATAACATTATAAAGTTAAAAAGAAAGTCCGATAATTGTCTCCAGCAGACTCATTTGCATTATTTCCTCCTAGTAATTACATGAACAATGGGGATTCTCTACCTAAGAGCAAAATACATGTTGATCTGTATGTGCTGAAATATAATCACAGCAAATGTGTTTTAATTATGTGCAGAAGTAAAGGCACAGCAGAAAGCTGCTCTAATATCTACAGAATGAGTCATCACCTAAAAAAGACTAAAACATTAAAATAAAGCTGGTTCTAATACGGAAAACAATTAAATTATGATAAACAAACGGAATGAAATTGCTTTATTTTTGTTGGAAGGAAAGGTTTAATTGGAGGATTTGTGTAGGCAGTAGGGATGGCTTTGCTTTTAAAGGAACTAAGAATTTAATTCTCCTAGAACTTGAGTGCTGCTTCTGAGATGAATGACAGATTTTCATTTCATGTGCAGTTGAAAAGTTGGGGAAAAAAGATACTTTTGTGTCACTCAAAATACAAACTCTTGGAATATCAAAAAATGTTTTGAGGTAGGCACAGTGTTTTAATTAGACCAAATGAAACCCCTTACATGATAACAAATGAAGTTCATTTAAAAGGGAATATTCTGTTTAAATTTAAAACATACTAAAAAAGATAAATACTTTAGGAAAAGGAAATTAATGCATATACAGGTATAACAAGCTTTTGAATGATAAATGACGTTGAAGAAAACAACATGGTCAGAAAAAAATGCTGCCTTGGTCCTTCCCCAGATTATTTTCTTCTTAAACCAACTTTTTAGCTATATGAATGGTTGGAAGGAGTGTCACTGAATCTTTATTCTTGTCCAGAAAAAAGAACTGCAGGTGAAAAAAATCTGTGCGGCTCCAAGTACCCTTGGTAAGGCTGGTATTTTGGGGGTGGCTTCTTGGTGGTCTGAGCAGCCATCCTTAGGACCTTTGACTACTCAGTTTGTTTCGAATGTTGGGCCTCCATTTCTGTGAGTGTTTCCCCAGCAGCAGAATGGGCAGACAATGTGATTTTTGCTTAGCACTGGTGTGGAGATAGATGCTCTCTTGGTTACTGTGGTGACACATTCGGCGTGTGCAGTGATGAACATGAAGTCCCTGTATTCAGATCTGCATGATGATAACGTCCCCTTGATTGCAGGAAGACAAATAAAAGGGTTTTTCTGGTTTGTGGGAAGCTGGGAGTGAATTGCTGGTGTTCAGGATGTGTGATCACTCAGCGCTGCACCCCGGGGCTGGATGACACGGCCACTTTGATGATGACTCTCTTTGCTTGGGCTATCAATATAAAGTGTCACTTCTGGAAGAGAATCAGGCCAGAAGAGAGCTTTAGCCACAGGGAGGGAGAAGAAATTAGTTTGGCAGTCAGATTCAAGGCAGAATAAATAAAGTCTGGGAGTATTCTTAGCAAAAAAAATGCAGTCACTATTGAATAGAATGTGATCCAAGTCAGGTATTATTTCTGGGGGAAAAAACCCAACAACTCAGAGGCTCCATATCCATCTCTTCTGCAGTCAGAGAAGCCATTGAAATCCATCTCTGCAAACTTGTGGCCCACCTTACAGAATGTAATGCTTTGTGTTCTCCTTGATTTTAACCAGCTGCTATCCTGATTTCCTGTCATATAGACATCCTGGAAGAAATTCCTTCCCATCAAGCAACTCCCCCATCCCTTTGATGGCCAGGGATTGCTTCCCCAGTGTTTCCCCACAGGCCTAAAAATTCAGTAATTGTCAAATGTCTTGTAGACAAGAGCAGGAAATGGAAAGAAATGTACTTAACAAATGTAAAACTCTCCAGGTAACCCTCAAAGTGGATATTATCACAAGCATTCCTGGATTTTGGGGACATTTTTCCTCTTTGCTTAAGGCTGTGGTTTGTTTGGTTTTTATTTTAAAAAAGGGAAAAAAAAAAGTTCCAACCATCTTGTAATCAATAAACTGGCATCTGGAAGTTGAATATTCTCAGCTTTATTTTCTGTGGCAAGATTTAAATATCCTAACATTCCTGAACTTTTTTCTCCATGTGTTTTAGGAGCCATATGCTTGGTATTTATTTTCTTTTGTTTCCTCCTGCTTCCCCATGTATTTACTCTAGATATTTCTATTTCTTAGTTGTTTTTAGCCTCCAAACTGGCTGATATTTGGCTTTTGAGTTTCACTACCGGTGTCCCTTTGGAACTACATTTCAGCAGGCAGAAGAAAACTGAGATATGAGGATTACTTTCTCTTGTGACAATATAGCATAATTTTGCTGGAAGCTTTTTAGATTTTTCTCTATTATCCATCACCTAATCTGCATAACCTCATTCATTTTTATTAGTAAGGGACAGATGTCAGACTTGTAACTATTCAACTATTA
Source organism: Corvus kubaryi (assembly GCF_017639235.1). Lineage (NCBI taxonomy): Eukaryota > Metazoa > Chordata > Aves > Passeriformes > Corvidae > Corvus > Corvus kubaryi. Next base: position 16,347,120 of record NW_024581093.1, on the reverse strand, counting down.
TATTAAAGTTATTTTTTGACAGTGAAGAGGAAGTACACTGCATGGAATACAGCTTCACTAATGTTTTTCATTTTGCCTTAAAAATACAGATTCTTTTCAAGTCTAGAGAATGGGCAGACTTAACCTCATGTTCATCTAAACTGTTAGAACTGGACTGAGTAGAGACCAGGGTGGCAAACAGCAAGCAAGGTTTAAATTCCAGGCCAGCTGTAAGAAATCCAGGATATTCATGGATCTGGTGGCACTGGATCTTTAAATGGGGGTTTCCATCCATCCTTATGGATTCTGCAGTCTCCACAAGTGGGACCCATCTGTAAGGGGGTGCTTGTGTAACAGTAGAAACCTCCAAGAATTTTCCCGTCTTTTTTGATTCTTTCACAGTCTTGGACCTGTTTGTTAAACCTGCCTATCAATAATATATGAAACCAAAGCAGAATATATAACTTGCTCAGGAACTCTGCTTTTCTTACGGATTTCTCTCCTATTGTTGGGAATGTCAGTGGTGCAGTCCCACAGAATTGCTGTGTGTTTTCTCTTGGGGTTTGTGCTGGTTGCAAGTGCAGGGTTTCATTCAGCCTAATTATTTTGTCTTGAAAATAATGTTTGAGCTTGTTGTACCACTGCATTCACACTTGCTCATCACATACTCAGGAAAGAAAAGGAGACTGGGGAACCCAGGGGGTTTCCCTGCTCAGCCCCCTTGCCAGCACTGCTGCTCTATAATCAGCAGCAGTTATGCACCAGACTGGAGAAAATGATGGCTCCAAGCGTTCCTGTCCTTCTGCCTTTTCCTGAGAGCAGCTACCAGTCAGTGGAGTTGGCACAGCTGAGACAGGAAACTCTGGGCCAGCTGATAAACACACACCAACTCACAGACCACTGCTGAGGTTTTTAAATAGCCTGGCATCTGGTTTAATGCTGGTGTGGTTGTGATTTCTGACTGGCCATGGTTCCAGTTTGTCTCAAAGCAGAGTTAACCTTTGATGAGCCAAAACACGTTTGTTAACTCCATCAGTTTTGTGTCAGAATATTCCTAACAGGACTGGCCAACAGTGCATTTACAGTGCTGATGTTTTGTTGAAGGACTTCATGCAGCAGATTATTATTTCAGTTAACTTTGCCATCAATGTCCATTTACATACCCAATAATCCCATCTCCATAGGCAAACAAAACATTCCATCTCCTATATCCTGAGTAAATGTGAAAAGGCAGCTTTACTGACTTGATAAATAATCTCAAATATTTTACTTTACTTCAAGGTGTTGCTATTTTCAACACTTTATTATCTCCCAGTCAGATAATTGTTAATCTCATTATTTATCTCATTTGTATGGAAGTCAGTTATACCTCTATTAGTTATCAGAAAAAGTATAAAAAATAAACTTGTAGGCTAGTCATAAAATCTGAATTTAATTTGACTGTAAATTGTGGAGTCATAATATGAATTAATAACTAGATGTTAGTTGTGAGGGGTTTTTTGAAGGGTTGTTATTGCTTCTGTATCCTCCTTTATAAGTCTTTGTGCTTCTAACAGAGTTTTGCCCCTTCAAATTTCAGACAGAGGCTCCTGCTGAGTTCCTGGGGTTTTTATCAGTCCCTAAAACCATTCGCATTAAAAAGAAAAATCATCTCAGGACTAGGAATTTGTGAAGGAATTCAACTCTGTTTTTCCCATGAGTTTGAGTAATACTGAATCCATAGGTGGCAGCTGTAGAAATTAGCCAATGTCTTAGAAAGTTTTTCTAAAATTATATATTCTGGGTTCATTCTTCTTGACTCTTGTTCAGAAAAAGGGAAGGGGGGAAAAAAAAAAAAGCATTTTCTATTTCCCATCAACAGATGAGAGTGAGGTAAGCTGGGGAGGGCTGTAGCACAGAGTATAAGAGTCCTTGGGACAGCAAGGACCTCTATGTGTTCCTGCAGTACAAGTAATTAATAACCATTATTTACAGCTCAGTACTGGCTGCAGTTGCCCCCTGCCCGGCTGCCATTTGGTGCTCTCAGTAGAGTTCCCTCAGGAACTCCAGCAGGAGTAGCAGAAACCTTCATAAGATATTTGGATTTTGTTTCATTCTTGTATCCAGGGTGTGATTTGGATCATTTAAGAACTCCACTTTCCAATACTGTACCTCTTCCTCGTCTTTTTAAAGGTGGCTTTTTTGGTGGGATTTTTATCCTGAGCACACATTTTATTAGAGAAACTTCAGCAGAGTCCTTGGAGACCTTCGAAGTTCTTTCTCCCTCATGCAGCTGTTTCCCTCTTTTGTTGTTCCTTTTATGGAATTTATGTTCTCCAATGGGCAGCCTGATGATCAGTTCTTTGAAGGAGGGGGAATACACGTCCTGTGTATTTTAAAGGTCCTGAGAAATCGTTATTTATCTTTATGTATCTTGAGTGCTGCCTCCACCCCTGGGGCCAGCACAGGAAGGACCTGGAGCTGCTGCACAGAGCCCAGAGGAGGCAGCAGCATGAGCAGAGGGATGGAGCAGCTCTGCTGGGAGGAAAGGCTGCCAGAGCTGGCATTGTTCAGCCTGCAGAGGAGAAGCTTTGGGGTGAGCTCAGTGTGGCCTTGCAGGGCCTGAAGGAGCTGCAGGAAACATGGAGAGAGACAATTGCCAAGGGCTGCAGGGACAGGACACAGGGAATGGCTTCCCAGTGCCAGAGGGCAGGGCTGGATGGGAGATTGGGCAGGAATTGCTCTCTGGGAGGGTGGGCAGGCCCTGGCACAGGGTGCCCAGAGCAGCTGGGGCTGCCCCTGGATCCCTGGCAGTGCCCAAGGCCAGGCTGGACACTGGGGCTTGGAGCAGCCTGGGACAGTGGAAGGTGTCCCTGGGCATGGCAGGGGTGGCACTGGATGGGCTTTAAGGTCCCTTCCAACCCAGACCATTCTGGGATTCTTTGCCTCCTGTCTTTGCCATAATGAGTATCCTCTCCTTCCACCCCCAGCAGAAAGGAGTGCAGGACAGCTGCTCACCTGTCCTTCCTGAGAGGAACTTCAGGGCAAGGCAGGGAACAGCTGAATGGGGACAGGGCCATCTGGGGTTTTGGCTGTTCTGTGCTCACGGAGTGCTACGAGCTCTCCCCAGCTTGTGTGGGTAGAGCAAACTGACAGTGATTCAGCCATCATTAAATTAGTACAGATGTCTCCCGCAGCCTCCCACAGGAGTCTTTCCATGAGCTCAGACAATTTGGATAAAGGTCTAGACTAAATCATTGCTAAGTCTACATGGATTCTGGCTGGTTTGAGATTGACATATGTTACACACTGTCAACTACTGGGAGACTGATTTGTATACAAGTTGGCTGTATCCATGCTGAGCCAGAGCTGCTTTTTTGATGGGACGTTGACCCCAAATTTTGGATGTTTGGAATCACAGGTAGGTCAGGTGCTTATAGCAGGTAACATAAATACTCCAAATGATGCCTACACTTATAATCATAGCACTGCTGTTTTTGCTTCCTTTGAAGCAGATCAGGTTATCTGATGTGCCAGAAAAAAGTGGTAATTGTCCCTGAGACTTGAGTCTCCAAATGTCCTGGGCAGGGGACTGCAGGACTCAATATAAGTTGCTGGAGAATCAGAGGTAATACATCAGTAGGTATTAAACCCTGCTGGAGCAGGCACAGGGGTTTATTTCTGCATATTTAATACTGTGGATGTGTAATGGTTTATGCATCCTCTCCCCATTCAATTCTTCCAGAAAAGCATTAACAAAGGCAGAAGCTATGATCTATCTCTAGTGGTTTAAAGAATATTTCAAATTTAATGGTATTGCAAATTGATCGCATTATGAGAGACATAACCTTTGCGAGTGAGTTTGTAAGAAATTCACAGGAATGCATGACTTAGTGGAAATGCATGGGAAATTACATTAGGAAGCTTTGAAAACCACAGAAGTGATGAGGCAAATAACTCCTTGTGAAACTGCATGAAATGATAATAACTAGTTTCAACCAGGTTCCTCTGAATAACTTACAATTCTGCATGAGTTATCCCTAATAAACATCTAACTGCAAGAAAAGAGGGAAAAATAATCAAATTATCCTCATGTTACATCTATTTATTCTGATGTATGACACTCTGATGTTGCTGTGTAATTGCAAACAGAGCAGCTCTGAAGAACGGGTTCTGGTTTGTTTGACATCTCATAAGGAGTTTGTTTTGTAGCCTTTCCGAGTTGTGTTTATTTTCACATTCTAAGTAATTTGAAAGATATTTCAAGTAAGAAAAAACTGCTACTGCACCCCTGTGCACAGTTCACAGGTTAGTGTAAGTGCACTAGAAATCAGTCGTGTTGTCACCTGTAAGCAGATAGTTTATAAGAGAAGCAATATGTAAGTACCCACAATTTAATTTTTCAGCTCTCTTTATTTCACTGTTACCTTCTCAACAGCTCTCAATTTTAGCTCGAGCTGGCTGCAGAGCTGATGTTTATATTTCTGCACTGTAGCTGTGTTTGACAGCCAATTGCTAGAGAAAAGCTTTCTATTTGCACTGCCAGCTTTACACATTATGTGGTTTTGGACAGTACTTACTTCCTTATGTTCAGACATTGAAGGATGCTAAGCAGTAATCTTAAATTTGAAAAATTACCTTAAAAAAAAAAAAGGTATTTTATTGCTTTCAGGCTGGTTTTATTAAATATTATTAGCAGAAGGCATCCTGCATGGATTTGAAATTCTTTTATTAAAAAGCAAGACAGGTTAAATATATTATCTCTGGGACCCTCCCAATCATTTTGAGCAAAACATGAAAAGAAGCCAGGCTGGTGAAAGCAGGACCTTGAAGGATTTTAAAATCATGACAACTTAAATATGCTTAAATACATAGAAATATCTTCTCCCCTTTGACTACTCTGGCCTATTGTACTTTTCTGTGCCTGGCTGATCTAGGCTCTAGCTTGTCTAGTTTGGCAGATTTTGTAAGCAGCCTTCAAATTACTGCTGTGCCTATGCAGTGATTAACTTTTTTTATTCCTCTTCTGCAATCCAAAGACTATGTATTCTGGGATATGGCTTTGACATTCACTTGAGGAAATCATTTCAACAGCACGAAGAGGTCTTAGTGCTCAACTGCAATGAACTCTTGGCCTGAGAATGAAGCCTGGCAAGTTCTAATAAGCTTTGAAGGAGAAAAGTTAAAATACAGCTCAAACAACACAGCAGAAAAGCTCAGGACACAGTGAATAAGGTGATGATGATTAAATGAACAACAGAGTAGGATTTGGGATACAGGAACTGCTGAACTTCTGGTTAGCCTGTGCAGTGGGGATTCATATAGCTCATGGTTTTTAACAGCCATCCTCATGTTTTGTCTATATTGAGGATGGAGCATCAAGTCAGCCTCTGCTGGCAGTGAAGTTGACAGCCCAAAGGGAAGAGCCCTCTGAAGTCATTCCTGGAGGCTTCACAAGCCTTACAGGTAGCAAAAACAAGAGCATAGTTTGTGTCCAAGACTGACAAGCTGGAGGAGGGAGTAAATGGCTTTGCTTCTCTTTCACTGAGTTGGGAAGAGAGTGACAAGTGCAGGAAGAGGCACTGTTAATTATAATGCCTGAAGCACTGGAATTGTTAATGTAAGAGCTTGACCCCAAACAGTGGGAGATGACAGATACTTTTTTCCCCCCATAAAGACACAAAAGAGATTAAACAAGACTAAAGCTTGTTTTACAAGACTAAAGCTGCATGCAATTTTTGAGGATCTCTATGCCCAGCTCTCAGATCTCCTGTGGAGAGCCACTGTGCGCTGTAGATGAAATAATAGGGAAGCGAATGAGATGGGAAAGGATTCCTCTTTGGCAGTGTGACACAACTTCATCTCATGCTTCCAAGTGTCAGGAACAGTTGGGTTAAAAAAATCCAGAGCTGCTTCCAGGAGCGGTGTCTGCTGGAACAGGGGAAAGGAACAGCAGTCTGGGTTCAGAAATAGTTGCATGAACTCCCAGCTGGGCAGAGAGCCAGCTACAAAAAGGTGCCAGCCATCTGAGGCCACTTGACACAGGACGCTTGGGCGTTAAAGAGCTGAGGAAAGCAAGGGACGGAGGCGTCAGGCCAAGCTGCGGTGGGACGCGGGTCAGGTGCGGTGGTGGTGTTCTCAGGACAGAAGGGAAGACAGATGGTATTCCCAAATGGAAAGGGCCAAGGCCAGAGCTAGGAAAGCGAAAAGCTTTAGCTATCATCTGGCTTAACATAAGGACTCAGAAGCAGCAAGGTATGTAAGAAATATGTGCAGGAAAAATTAACCTGAGAGCGGGGTTTGGGTGGAAACAAAGCACCTCGTCCTTGTTCCCATCACAACCACTGGGGATGTAGGTGGGGTTCTGGAGTTGGGGAAGGCTTTGGGGATGTGGTTTCCTTCTTCTCAGGAAGTTCCCCTGGCAGGGGGAACACAACAAGAAATATGTAAAAATTCTAATTACAAATTCATATCGAGATTAACTGGAGATAAATTCATAGAGCTGTCTAAGAATGGCTTGAGTAGTCCCACGGTCTGGATGTTTTTTCCTAATATGAATCTTTGTGAGACTGAATGTGGGTTTATCTCTCCCTCTGTTCCTCCCATCTGTAAAAACAAGTATAGCTATATTTTCTTCTCCCAAGACATTAAACAAAAATAGATTAAATTAAAGATTGTTCATTCAGCCTGGTGAGGAAGGCAATACATGATAAAAAAGGGCCAATGGCACTGTGACCAGGAAGGATCTAGATCAAGATTCGGGCAGGTTCCTAAGCTCTTTCCTTGCATCAGCTGGTCATAATCAGTGGATTAAAATAACCTGACTGTTAGAAGCCAGGCTTGTCTGCAGTTTTCAAACAGCAGTTCACTCCAGTGTACTGTGGGATGATACCAAAAGGTAAGCAATGAAAAGCTGTGTGTGCACAGTTGCAGCATGAACATAAACAGAGACAAAATTAGGAAATCAAATAGAATAAAAAAACAGTAGCAAAGAATAAACAGAAACATAAAAAGAAGCCATCTGGAATCAAAGATACTCAAATGACATGGTAGGAAACTGAGGCAGACAAAAGCAGAGATTACACTCTTTAATGAAATTGTTAGGGATGTTATTGCTTTAATTCCCTTTGAATCTGGTTATGAAACTGCAGCTGAGAAGTGTGAGCAGTAATGTTTTTTGACACTTACTCCAGAGGCTTCAACTTACATGATTCTTGGATCTTAAGCAGAACCTTTGTCATCCATGGACATGTCTGTTTCCCTTCTGAAAGTGTTCCAAGGACTGACATCATGTCAAGAGCATCAACTCAGTGCCCCATTTTGTCATGACCCTGAATAATAATGCAGAATATTTGATTCTCCTCTTCCCCACTGTGCAATTATAATTCCCATTACTAAAGATGGGATCAGACTATCCATGGAGAAAATGAAAGATTCTATTAAATTGAAATTAAATTCACTTTATTAATTCTGTGTTGTGTGCAAGTGAATCAAATCTATTTATAATAGTTTAATTAGGAATGACTCTTTAAACCATGGGTCAACAATAAACATGCTCATTGTCCATGATGTGTTAGAGCACATCAACAATACACAAAAAACCATTCTGTAACTCCTAAAGAGGTTCATATTTTTAGGAAAAAAAACACCCCTGCAAAGCCACATACAGAAAGAAACACCTGAAGAATAAGGTGCATTACAGTTTTTGAAAGCATTGATATATATATAAAATGATTGTAAAAGTCACTAAAACCCTTCCATACTTTCACAGAATGACTGAGAGCTTCTTAGAACCCAGCAGTTTCAGAAAAGAGTCATAAAAAGCCGAAAATTCCATCTCAAAGTCCATTAAATGGGGTCTGCCTCATAAATGAGGAATTTTATTACAAGGCAAAGGTAAAAAATAGAAGAAGAACCTGAAGCATTAGGACAGTGCTGGTGTGTTGTGCTTGTGTCTGTGTAATATCAGGTGAAAATCAGCGAGGCACCCTTAAAAGGAAAGATTTCAGAGTTAGGATGGAGAAGGATGATGCAAATTTTAAAATGAAGTTTTAAGGGCAGATGATTCCTTTTCCCTTGAAACAAGTACGGGGTAATTCTCTTGTAATTACATGAGGATGAATTAATTACTTTCTAACAAACTCAAATAAAAACTTGACTGCATAATGCCGCCTTCTCTTGCCTTAATTAAAAATGTCCAGGAGCATTTTCATAATATGTAGATTCTCCCCCCCCCCCAGTGTGAATTATCTCTATATTTATGCTTTTTTACTGATACAAGGGAGTGGGGATTACAAATCCTCTCATTGATGATGGATCTATTATGGGCTGGTCTGTATAAAGCTGTGCATCAGCCCCACACCCCAGAGAGGGCTGGAAGTGCCCAATCCTCCCTCAGAAGAAAACCAACAGCTTTCTGCTCATCTGGGCATGGCCCAGCCCCAAGTGCATTATGCACTTTCCTGATAGTGAACACATGGAGCTCTTTGTGCTGAGCAACCTGTTGTTTTGCCTGCCATGGGTTTGCCAGGTAGCTGAGTGAGAGCAGGTGAGACAGCTGCCATCTGCAGAGGACACTTGTAAATCTGCTCAGAATTGCAAAGGAGCTTCACCAACCTCGCTCCCAGCCTTTGTCCATACATTAAATCCTGGCTGCAAATGTAGTTTGGAGCCTAGTAGTTGCTAAGAAAACCTTGTTTAAAATATGCTGAACAAAGAGTTATGGAATAGGAAAATTTAATAACAGCCCCACACTGCTGGAGTTTTACTGCAGAATAGCACCTTTGCATCTGCAGAATATAGAGGCTCTTGGAATAAGTTTCATCTCTGCAGTTTCTCTGGCATGGATTTAAATTATACATGTTTGCAATATATATACATGGGAGGTTATAAATGTATGTTATACCCTTGGATAGTGTGTTGGCAGTACTTTTAGATGTGCATTGGTTATTAGTGAAAATACTGTTGATTTTGCGGCAGCACCCTGTGTGTGTGCTGTTCCTGTGAATCCTGGCTTCATCGATTACCATCTGCATTATCAGATAGAATAGCAAAGGAATTAATAAAGACTAGAAATTGCTCTAGTCTGAGGGTTCATTTGGAATGAAGTTAATTTTTAGGAAAAAAATGATCTGTACTGAGGCTATGTGGGAGCCATTAGTAAGGTATTAATACAGGGCGTCTGCATCGCCATTAAAAATAGGAGATGGTCCAAAATCCCTCCTGTCACCATAAATCCAGGCATGAACTGGGTGATGGACTTGTATCTGCTGCTTTAAGGGAGAGAGGTGTTTGAATTTATAGGCAGGGCAGTGATGGAGGAAGAAGATTTCACTTCCTTTGAAGTCTAATGAACTGAATCTCACATAATGGAAGTGATTTTGCCTCTCTCTGAACATGATGAGGTCCTCCAGTAAATGTGCTTGTCTGTTTCTTTTGGGGTGCTCTCTAGCAGTGGGACATTGGGGCAGGTACAGACATTTTCTGTTTTAAACAGAAATTCCTGTTGCATCTGGATGTTGCTGTGAGAAAGAAGAGGTCAGCTTTCAAGCATAGGTGTAACAAATAAAGTTGCAGACATGGAAAGCAGTTTCATATCCACATTTGTGAGGCTTTTTGAGCAGAAAGCACTATTCATTTCTCATAGTCATTATGCCCTTCTATCATTCACCTAGATCCTATATAATTACGTGTTTAATGATCTTTACCCTTCACACGAACACTGCTTGCTGAAGCTTGACTCTTGCAGTAAATTATCATTCACGTCTGGTAGAAGAGAGGAAATATTACTTGGGAAAAATGCTGTGCTGTCTGACTTAAAACTTCAGACTGTGATATAACTTTGTCGTAGGTGATGATGACTTAATCTTAAATCTAAACAATAAAATGATTTTGAAGAAGTGGCTCTTCCATAGGTCATTTCTTATAATATTTTGATATTAGAGTGTAAGGACTTCAAAACCTAGAAAAAATGTTTTAATTATTTAAGTCAGTCCGGGTGCTCCCCATTGATTGTAGTAAATGCCACGTTTATGTCTTCTTTTTTATTAAAGAACAGCAACAACAACAAACTAATTTTTGTCACTATAAATCTTTGGTTAAAAAACTGATCTTCCACTCATCAGACTTATTTTCACCTTTAATATTATAAAATACTCATAGCTCTACTATTTTGTTTAATGTTTAGCCCTTCATTTTATAGTGTGTCAAATAACAATATTTGAATAGCATATAGCAATTCTTGCTATTGATACAATGGAATTTAACTTCTTAGAGGGAACGATTAATGGCAATCATAGACATTTTTATCATTTTAACTGTTGGTGTCTCACTAGAACTGCAGAGGTTTTATAGCTCTGCATTAATATCTACCAGAACTGATTTATGAACCATATCTGCTGTTGGATATTATGGGTAAAACCTGAGATTATACAGACAGCCTCTCCTACTTATTAGCAGATAGCAACTTGGAGAATCTTTGAGCCTTCTCAAATGTCTGTGTGGGATATCTGGTTTATTCTTTAAAAATCAGATTCTAGCGTTTTGTTGTGTAGCTGGGTGAGCTGAGATGTTCCCAGTTCCTTTGCTGAGCTGTGGGTGTCCAGACAATGCTGTGATATTACATCACTGCCACTCAGCTCTGAAAATGCTGCCAAAAGCTTCATATGCAATCTTAATGCCATATAGATTTTATTCAGGGAACAAACAGATGCTTAAGTCATAAACAATCTGTTTAAAACACAAACAGATTCTGGATTGATCTTTACAGGCTCTGGGGCCCTGAAAATAAGGGTTGTAAGGACAATAATCTTAAAGGCAAAAAAGAGTTGTGTTAACTTTCTGAGCAGGCAAAACTGTGATACCAACCAAGAGGAGAGGGCAGCAGCTGAGTAAACGAGGCTGATTGTTCTCAAGCAGGAGCTGATGGCAGGTGCAAAAAGAAAACCAGATTGAACTTTTGGAAAAGGGACTCAGCTGTCGCTTGACATCTCTGTGTACGTTCCTGTGGGCTGGGTAGGAAGAGGGAACTGGATTGAGTCATACATATTCACAGCTAAAGTGCTCTGAAAAAGTTGTTAAAACAATGGTGGTGTAATAAAATGCTGCCCAGCAAAACACAGAGGATGAGTTTACACCTCGTGTGGTTCGTGGGAGTTCTGCCATTATTGCAGAGCAGGGAATGCACTGGTGGCCAGGATTTTGTATCTGTAACAAACCACATCAACAGGGAAATCAGCCCTGGCTGCTGCTGTCCACTGTTCTCACTGCAAAACACCGAGGTTTGGGTTTCCTGAGCTCTTCAACAGCTGAATGCCTCAACAGATGGGTTGTAGATAGAACTGTTTGTGACCAATTATGGACAGAAGAACCTGCAGAGCCACTTGTGACATCAGAATCTCCCTGTGGTTTGGCTGTAGCTGGTGTTACAAGGCTTTTTTCCACACCTATTTTAATATCCTAATGCAAGCTCTTATATTAAATGATGCTGCTGCCTGGCCCTGGCAACCCCTGCTATCAATTGAAGAGTAAAATGCATAACCAGCAACAACTTCTGTTGAGCTGTCTGCACAAAATGAGCAAACAGGAAAAAGTCTTCCAGTATTGGTTGTAACTCACGTTGCAGCCTAAGCAAGTTGTACACATTTCCTTCAGACTATCTTTCGTGAGGCAGAGATAAATAATAACACATGCAAGTTACATTTTTAATAACGTTACTCACTTCTTATTGATCATATTGAGTGTGTTAGACCTAATAGTAAACAGAACTTAAACTACTATTACTGTGTATTCAAGTTCTTATCCTGTAATTTTGAATGTGTTGACAGTGATACATATGGTCCAACCAATTCACACTCTCACCTTCACAACTTAAAAAATATTGGAGATAATCTGATATTCAGTATTTGGCTCTGAGCCTGCAAAAAATCAATGAAAGTCCTTTGTCTACAGTTTTAATTAATAAAAAAATCAAAATAAAAAACCTCTCCTTCTTATACTGCTTCATATGATTATAATCCTGTCTTGTTTTTTGAAGAGCTAAATACAAATTAAGTACATTTTTTTTTTCTTTTTATTCTGATGGGACTTAGAAGAGAATGAGAAGATGTGTGCAAGGATCCTTCTTCCAGGGCACATACTTTTAGAATAAAGATCTTAGAACCTTTTAAGTTCTGCGAAGATCTGAGTTATGATAGAGTTCTGAATTTCTGTGACTGCTGTCTGTAACAAGATTCCATAGATGCCAGTGTTCAACCATTTCCAATCACCTGGAAATAAGCTGAAAGTAATAACAAAAAATAGGAAGTTAGATTTAAACATATGTTATTGTTAACCCTTCCCTCACCCTTTGATCTAATAGGTTAAGGACATTTTGTACTTGTTCATTTTGGCTGATAATGGTTCTGAAGGCATTTACATTTTAGAATGGAGATTTAAAATATATATAACAGCTGCTTTTTAAATAGAAAGTCTAATTATGCCTGTGATTGCATTCATTTTTGATTAGTGTGCATAAATCCCTGCTCTCCATGTGTATTCAAGCTGAGCTATGGATCACCGGTGCTGGGATTGAAGTACAAAGGAACAACTTGAGAAAATGTGTAGTTAGACCAAAGCAAAAAAACCCCAAAATTCTGTGTGTACGTTTTTTGTCTTTAAAATGCACTTTTTTTTTTTTCCCCCCCCTTTTAGTTGCACACAGACCTGGACCCTGGCAGCAGCAAAATCAAGTATATTCTGTCGGGAGATGGAGCTGGAACCATCTTTGTGATCAATGACAAGACTGGGGACATCCATGCCATGAAAAGGCTGGACCGGGAGGAGAAGGCTGAGTACACCCTCACAGCCCAGGCAGTGGACAGGGACACGAACCAGCCCCTGGAGCCCCCCTCAGAATTCATCATCAAGGTTCAGGACATCAATGACAACGCCCCGGAGTTTGTAGAGGGCCCCTACCACGCCACGGTGCCCGAAATGTCTGTTGTAGGTACGTGTGTCTGAGCATCCCAGACTCTGACTGCTCGCAGCTTTGGCCATGCCAGGAGGCTGTTGAGTTGGTGATGAATAATAAGGTGTTTATTATGTTGTTAGCATTCATTTGCATATTTTCAAATCTTTTCTTGGCCGAAGCTTTCATCTGCAGCACAATAGTCGAGTCCCTCAGCAGTAAGAAAATGACTAACAGCTGTATTAATGTGTCTTTCTTTGTCCAACAACACTTTAATGGGCTAAATTTATATTTCCCTTCTGACACTGCAGTTAGAGTATTGTTATTGAGAAGGATTTATCAAGATTTGTCCCAGCATGATGCTCTAATCCTATTGATACTTTGTTGATGTTTAATTATCTGTTTGTGTGTTTTCCTACACTTGCAGGGCATTGATACATACTTGTTTCTTTTCCTCAAAGTGCAGTTGTAATCAGGCAAAAACATTGAAATGAAAGATGCTGTGTCTGGGAATTGATGGTTAGGCTCTAGAGTGGACTTAACTAATTAGCCACAGGATTTGCATGGATGATGGAAGAGAAAAGCAGAGAAAGCTGTGGAAAAAGATGGTGAAAAGGGAAATTAACTGTGTGAAAGCAGAAAAAAGAAAGGAGAAGAACATAATCTTCTTAATATATTTTACTTATATTTATTCATTTTGTCAGATTAGCGTGAATCTGTTTCCTCATGGATTAATATATTAGAATCTTTTCTGCATAGTTTGTCCCTTGGTTTGTGTGTGCAAGTGAATGTCCTCTCAGAGGCAGATATTGACACACCCAGGGCCTCACTCCCCATGGCACACACTGAGTGCAGCTCACCTTCCACTGTCACTGAAGCCAAAGGGAAGCAAACCCACCAAACCAAGGGAATCCATTTCAGGGCAATAGAAGAATTCAGCATAAGCAAAAGCATCAAAATCTAGCCATGAAATGCAAAGGAAATTCTAAAGCATTTTAGTGTTAGGTCGAGGATAATGTGCTTTTCAGAGATTTGTCTACATCTGTCAAAGCAAGGTAATTGAAGGAGTGCCAAGGCACTTTGTGAAATAAAGCAGCGTCCTATCACAAAGTTTCAAAAACACCACTCTTACTTAGCTAAAAAGAGGAGGAATGTGAGGAGCCAGAACCATCCTCTGGCTCACAGCACAGTGAGCTACACCGAGTCATTGTCAGATACAGGTGTGATGCACTGACTGCATGGCCATACCTGAGGCTTCGCTTTTTTAAATCAACTCTTCTCCAGCAGATTTTCATATCTTGATTGCATTGAATTGCTTGTGCCGAAACTGATATGTGAATTTTCAAGCCTTCATTTCAGCTCTTTTACTAAAACACAGCTTTTATGTGTTGAGTTACTTCTAATTATGCATCGGCACAAACATAATATGGACGTGCCTTCAGAAGATATTTCAGCCAAGCTCTAGGTGAGCAAATGACTCAATTAAATAAAAAGTGAGAATAAAAAAAAAAACAGAACAAAACAAACAAACAAAAAAAACCCTGTGTGGGAGAAGGAGAAAGGAAAACTGAATGCTGTTATTTCTTTTGTGAATGGGGTTTATGTAGTATTCTAGGAAAAAAAAAAATAAAGATATACGCAAGAAAAGAAAAGATGGTTTCTGATCACAAAGCCTACTATAAAAATAATTTATATCTGTGTATATTTATAATCTGTAATAAAGACATGGCCCCTATCCAAGCAGTATTCACTGTAGAGAGGAGAAAAAAAAAAAACAAACCCCAAACTGAAAACTTTAACTGGAAACTAGTCAGGACATCAGATGAATAAAAATCTAGTAAATTGTTAACATGAGGTTTAAAAGATGGTAAATGAATGAGAGGAAGGAAATAAAAGAGAATTAAAAGATAAAATATTAACAAAAGAGAGGGAAAGCAAAACAATTGAAAAAGGGTGAAAGAAGAAGGAAAAATGTGAAGAAAGGTCATGAGAGATGAATTATAAGTTAAAACTTCATCTGGGAAAACTTTATTATAGAGGATTGTAGTAGAAATGTCCAATGGCTGGATATAGTTTAGGGAATACTAAAAGGGGCTGGGTCCTGGAGGAAGATGTTTCACCTGTTCCCCAAGTGTGTTGGAAAAAGAGAAACAGTTCCTCACTGACCTGCCTCTGAAAGGACACAGTTCCACACTGTTATGTATTCTTAGGTTGCATGGAAGAGTTTTGTCCAAAGGCAGTTTTTTCTAACACAAATATAGGTAGAGATTTGCAATAAATCACCTGAGAGGCCTGAGGTTTATTACATTAGCTCTGAGTTTTGCACATCCATCCCTTAGGATCCCTGGCCCTTCCACGTGTTTCACATGACATTCCTATAGGTGCATATTTCCAAGCTGTTGCTCTACAGAAGCACAAATGTGCACTCCTGCTCTTTTGTTGAGAAACAAAACCTATTTCTCTGCTGTTGCTTCAGAACTCAGAGAATGGTCCTGATTGCATTACATGGGACATGAATCAGTGTAAAGTCTCTGCAGCAGAGGCAGTGGAGTCTGTGTCTTAATCTCTGATGGAACCAAATGTCAAGGCTGGAAAGTGGAAGATAAGAGTGTTACCCTTCACTAATGCTTCTGTTACTATTTCCGTCTGCTTTCCTCTCTTGACCCACAGGTAACAACATCAAAAGCTGAAGGAAAGGACTCACTGTAAATTATTTTAGATTTCTTGAAGTTTTTTTTAGCTTTCATAAAATTACTTTAATTCCTCTATGATGTTTATAGGAAGACTCTCCCTTTCAGAGTTTAAGGAATTTTTATTATTTTCCCGCCACTAAGAGTATTTCACTTCCATTATCCACTTACTTAATTCCCTTAAAGAGATCTCCACCCACTGCCAATTTCAGCCTTGACACTTGTACAACACAGGCATTACTAGGCAGTGTTCTTACTCAGGATAAAACAAAGTTCTGCTGAACCTTTTCTTTCCTCAAAACGCTTATATCAATTTTCTGTTCTGAAACAGAAGACGAACTCCTATGCTCTCTATATATAGTTCTTATATAATGAGGATGCAGTACAAGGCATTTTATTTTTGGGCCTCTGGGGAAGGCAGTGCATGAAATACAGATGAAGGCTTTAACCTTCCATTGTTCTAAGGTTCTAACACAATGCAGTTTCTCTAATAGGTACCTTAGACCTGGTCTTATGTTCCTGGCTAGAAGAGATATATTATAGGAATGTCAGGGGTTGTTCTGACTATCTAGAACTGGAATGATAAACTATGGGGATATGAAAACTGGCTTCAAACTGACAAGAGTAGGGTTAGATTAGAGATTAGGAAGGAATTGTTCCCTGGGAGGGTGGGCAGGCCCTGGCACAGGGTGCCCAGAGCAGCTGGGGCTGCCCCTGGATCCCTGGCAGTGCCCAAGGCCAGGCTGGACATTGGGGCTTGGAGCAGCCTGGGACAGTGGAAGGTGTCCCTGTCCATGGCAGGGGTGGCACTGGATGATCTTTACTGTCCTTTCCGTGGCAGTTCTGGGATTCTGTCCCTAGCTGCAATGTGTGCCAGCACATGTGGGGCTGTGTGTGTGTGTGCCAGCGTACGAGAGCTGCACACGGCCACGGCGTCCCCTGCTTGGTTCTTACTCTGTGTTCTGGTGCTCTCTGGAAAATCCTGCTTCCCTACTAAAACAAAAGGATTTGCATGGCTCTCCTCCCACTGCCTGGTGCAAAGAGGATCAGTATTACCCGGAGCTCTCTCTGGGAGGAGTGCTGCTCACTTCTCAGCTGTCTCTGCAGAGCACACTCCCACACGCGCTCGGTGCCGACCGCGTCACTCTGTTCAGTTATTCTGAAATCATTTATTTCTCTCTGTGAGCAAGGAGACCCAGCACATTCCAGAAAAAAAAAAAAAAAAAAAAAGTTTTGAGAACTAAATTGGATTTTTTTTAAACTGTAATTCCTGCATAATCTACCACAGTAAGCCCTGTTCCCCAACTCCAAAAATGATGATTTTGCTTGTGAAAGCTAATAGTGTATATGGAGAATATGTTCTTTGCTGAAATGGTGCACTTTAATCTTTTAATTATGATATTAATTTTCTTAAATAATCAAAGATCAAAAAGTGAAATCTGTGAAATTACTTCGTTATACCAAGTATTACATTTCACAAATAGGAAATAATTTAATTTTTCTGTAAATCTTGCTTAATCACTTTAAAACATAAAAGGGCACACTGGGGTAGAAACTCAGTTAAAACCGTAAAAAATAAAAAAAACCCGATTTGTCGGTGCTTCTGGGAGGAAGAACCCCTAAACTCTATTTTTTTCCCTCCCCATTTGTCTCTGAACTCTGTATCTATGCCTGCAGTGAAGATAGAATATTATGTAAATGAATGAGCAAGCTTGGAAGATCCATAAGGGTAATTGGAACCAGTTCTGTAGCTTATTTAAAGAAAAAAGAAAAAATAGGAAGAAAGAAAAGGGGGGAAAAAACCCCACACCCTCCCTTGAGTATATTCTGTTTCTGTGTTGCCTTCTCAGCTACACACAGATTCATGAATTCCCCAAAACATGTGCAGAGGTGGTAATGGGAGCCAAAGTAGATATTGTCTCCTGAAGCAGAGTTTTAGGATCCCTTTTTTCAGGACAGGAATGAGGAGTGAAATCTCTTGATTTCGCTCTCAGTACAGCCAGGAGTGTTTAGACAGCGAGTGTCATGTTGAAAGACAGGAGACGACTGAAGCAGAGTGACAAACGTGTTGGTGAAATAAAAAAGGACACAGATGGAAAAAGAACAAAAGACATAAGGGAAGAGAATTCTCTCATAGTTTGCCTGAATTAAGGTAAACAGACAAACTTTAATAATCTGCAAATATTAAGGCTTCTCCTGACAGTCACAAAAAAATTAATAAGGTACACGCAGTGGAATTCAGTCTGACATTGCTCTAAGAAATGCTTTTGCCTTCGCCACTTGAAGACAGTTAACAATATGAAAAAGCTTAGAATAATATTTTTGTCCTTAAATGCCTCCATGAAAGGTCTTTACTGGAAAGGGTTTAGGCTTTCAGTTGAGTCAGAATATCAATTTTCAGTTTTGGCACAAGTACATCTACTTAGGAATGTGTTCCCTTGAATCAAGGCTTGCCCTTGATTACACCACTGCAGATAAGAGTTTCTATCTTTTTTTTTTTTTTCTTTCAAAAGTAGGGCAGAGTTCTTTAGTCCAGCCAGGTGTATTAGGAGCACACTGTACATAGTGCAGCTTTCTTTCCAGTTCTCCCAAAGACATTCATTCTCTTCCACTTACAAGTTGTTTGCAAAAGGACAAAACCTGCTGCATATGAAATCATGCAACGTTTGACATGAATAGTGATAAAATAACTTGACAAATTAGAAAGTTGTGATAAAAACCTGACCTGAAATGTTATCAAGATCAACCGCACTGTCTTGCTGGGGTCTTTATCATTGATTTTTAAGGCACTGAGCATGACTGTTAAATCAATGATAGTTTGTCACAAAATTGTGGACTAAAGGGACTGCAGCACTGGGGTCAAGTACAAATTAGCCCAAAGGGTAAATGCAAAGGCAGTGCAAAAGCTGAGGGAAAAACCAGCAGATGTTGTAAAATATGGCAACAATGTACCAGCTGTTAAAAAAACCCTGTATTTTCATGTCATCTTCTTCCTCCACTTGTTCCTCTTGTGCATAATCACATTCAGTAGCTGTGGGACCGAGGAGTTTTATGTGAGATTTCTTTGGTGAGTTAGCACGTGTTTAAAATGGGCATGCACAACGTTCAGGAAGGGCTCAGGACACCCAACACCAGGGCTGGCTGGCTGCTCCTTAACCTGACTGGCTGTTGAGCCCTGAGAAAACAGTTCTGAGCATGTGCTGCTATTTCTGTGCCTTTCATTTCTCATGAGGTCTGATCAAAAATGTTATTATCTTTCTGTACTGTTCTTACGTGATCATTATGAGCTTGAGGACCATGGTGAAATTCTTTAGGGGTTTGTAGGCTGACGCTTTAGCTGTCCCCATCTCTATTGTCCTGAGTGTACTAAGCTTGATTGACAATAGAAAATTACCAAAATCAGTGGGATTGCTCCAAGTAGTTTGTGCCAATGGCAGAAAATACTTAAGTATTGAGGTTCTGAAGTCACTGAGTGGTCCTTAGGAGCAAGGCCTGACTTACCTGTGCAAGGTGTGGAGCTATTGATGTGTGCTGGTTTCTTAGACAAACACTGCCTTTCTTCCTCTCCATTCACTGGCAGCAATTTGTCACAAATCATGCATTTTTTGCACACGTGCATTCCCTTGGCACGAAGGAAAGTTGTGCAGATGACACATAGTGAAGATAAACTCTGCAGGAAAAATCTGCTGGGATCAGAAGTGAAGTCACAGTTCCTTATGGAGTTCTTCCAGATGGAGAAATTCATCTTTCCATGATGTTCCTCTTTCAGGATGAGGACAGACAGACACAGCTGTCACATTTTGATCATGTGATGGCAGAGCAGAGGAAATTTTGGCAGTCTCAGGTGAATGTCCTGTGTACCTACAAGAATCTGTCCTACTGTGGTTTTTCCTCTTGCCTCATAGCCAAAAACACCTTGTTATTTTTGCAGATATTCTGCTTCTAAAGTCCTTCGTGGTCGCTTCCATTTGTACATATCAAATTTGTCATTGTGTTTGTGTTCTGTGACTGTGTGAAAATAAGTCTCTGACTCAGGTTTCTGATGCATTCTCTTCTGGTTACAAGTTTAAATCTATTCTCAGCATGGATTTCTCACAATTTCCCAAAATGTAAAATTTTGAAGGAAAAATAACGTGTTTCAAAGAGTGGTAGGGCTTGATTTTGCAGGCTTTGAAACTGTGTTATCTCATTTTTGTAAGCAGCTTGTCTGGAGACATGAGCCCGTTTTCTGGCCAAGGGATAATGCCTAAGTGGAAAACAGAGGGAGGAGAGGAAGTAGAGCAGCACAGGTTCCTGCCAGACTGATGCTCTGTGAAATGCCACAGAACAGGTCTGGAGAATAATCTCACCTTTTTCAATCACATGAAATGTAGGGAAGGTCTCACCACAGGGTAGAAAGTTCTAGGTCAGAAAATTAAGTTCAGTGGGGTAATATTTTCACAGAAACTTTGATTGCTGTAACTTCTATTCCCCTGCTAGCACAAAGGCTTGGCTTTAGAACGCTGGGGACCAACACTACTCAAACTCTTCATTAAGTGGCCTGTGTTAGACATCTCTCTGAGGGACACACTTGATATTTGGCAAAATGAGATGCAATTCAGAATCCACTTTTTTCTCTGGCACTGGTCATTCCCCACCCTGCCCTGAGCTGATACCTCTGTCTTTGTTTAGGTCCTGAATCTGCAATACTTCTTGTTTTTCCATGAAAACAGCTCAGCAACTGCCTGTGGAGCTGCTGTCAACACAGCATCCTCAGGAATCAGCCCTGGGAGCTGCTGGGCAGCTGATTAACCGTGCCCCTTCCCTGGGCCCAGAAGGGCTCTGCTGCCACATGCTGGCCCCCAGTGGCCTGAGGGGACAATATTTCAGACCCTGCTTTTGCACCCTGGGTTACAGTTGCTGGCATGCCAGGCTTCGCTCTCCCAAACAAAGTGAGCAGAGCATCAAAGCTGCAGAATGATAGCAGCCACTTTCTCTTCTCACCACACAAAGTCATAAATGAAAGAATTTCTGCAGTAAACAGCCTAGGCTGCTTTATTATTTATTTATATTTTTTTACAATACACCTGAGCATAACCTGAAACTTCCACTGGCATCAACAAGACTTACAGTACCTTTTTTTCTGCTTGATAATATAGTGTACAGTGATCATCCAATTTTACTGCCTTTGCCTGGGGACCTCGCAGAATGAATGCTGATGAAATAGTCAATTGATTAGAGACAAGCAGTCTTTCAAAAAGTCCTGAACAGAAGAGGAGCTATTTCCCACTTCTCTCACAAATATCAATTAATATTCTATAGCAAGGGTGATATCTAAAGGGAGAATAAAAAAAAAAAAAAAACTCATGAAAGGAAAACATAATTCTTTAAGCCAAACATAAAATACATTTTACCCTTCTGCTGTTGCCTGTGATGTTTCAAACCGTGTACTAATCCTAACAAACAGCCACCCAGGGGAATTTGTAAAGGAATACCTGCAGGCTCTCTAATGGCACCATCTCATAAGCTGTAGCAAGAAAGAACTGCCAGCCTTAAAACTGAAAAGGCAGTGTCCCCTCTTGTTAGATCCACTCAGGTAAACCCAGGTAACATCAGCCAGGATAATTGCCGGGGAGCCATCCATATCCCTAAATCTGAATATGCATTTCTGTTGTAAAATATTTCTGCTTCCAAAAGGTTATGTTAAAAAGGCACAATCAGAGTTCCAAAACAATTAGTTTATGCAGACAAAAAATGATAAAATATCCAGTTGATTAGATTTCCCAGCCACGCTTCCTCCAGCCCTCATTATACAGCTGCGAGGTGCGGGGCTGCCAGCTCGCTCCGTTCTGTGGATGTACAAACAGCCTTTTTCTCCAGGCATAGCCAGCTCCTCTCATACTTCTGCAGTCACACATTTGCATACAATATGTTTTTCGCATTTCCCTCACATGATAAAACGTCCTTAAAACGGCACATGAGCAATCTGCACAAACACTGTTGCATTACATGCGGTGGGTTGTGCGTTCGCTCAGGGATTTGGACTCAAACATGTACTGCATGACATTAACATTCTTTAAAGGTTTCATTAACTTCCTAAAGCATCTACTCCAAAAATTTCATTGTGAAATATGTAACAGTCTGGGAGAAACAGTCTGGATACCTCTTCTGCTTATGGAGCTAAACATCACTTAGTGTATCAAAGGTATGAAAGGATTATTTTACTGGTGGAACCAGGAAACAGCTTCTTGCATTTTCCTGCATGGTGCTACATAATTTATTATAGACCAAGCCGTTAGATTCTTCCAGATTCTTTCATTCAACCAGATTTTCAGGTGCTAAAACTTTTGGTTTAGATTACCAATTCTTTAGGGCAGCATCTGCCATTTCCTATAGGTCTGTAAAGTACTGAAAAATCTCTTTTTCTGTGCATTTCGGTGAGATTACATTGAACTACTTACATAAAACAAACTGGCAAAACAAGCAAGTCATGCTTTGTAACTCATGTTTAATATTAAAAACAGAATATGAACTGTGTCTGTTGCAGTTTAGTTCAGAAAGTGTATACAGGTGTCCGTATGAGTATGTAAGTGCACACAGGTGTTGAGAAAGGTATACATGAGAAGAAATGGCCTTAAGGTGCTCCAGGGGAGGCTCAGGGTGGACAGCAGCAGGAATTTCCCCATGGAAAGGGTGCTCAGGCCTTGGCAGGGGCTGCCCAGGGAGGTTTGGAGTGGCCATCCCTGGAGGTGTCCAAGGAAGGGCTGGAGGTGGCACTCAGAGCTCTGGGCTGGGGACAAGGTGGGGATGGGGCACAGCTTGGACTCCGTGGCCTTGGAGGGCTTTTCCAACCTAAATTGTTCTGTGATTCCAGGATTTTATGATATAGAGAGAAATTAATGTAAACAAAACCAAAATTCTTGCAAGGTTTCTCCTTGTCCTGTTTGGTGGAGTGTCAGCTTTACACACTTGCAGCTCCTGGAAGGCTGGAGTCAGAGACTGGGGTGGCCTGTTTTGAATACATCCTCAAAAGAGAAGAGTCACAGGATTGAAATTTAGGCATTCACATCAGCTGGCCAATTTAATTTCTGTTCCTCTCCAGTCAGCCAAGAAAGGAGGATTCCAGGAGAGGATGATTCTGTCTTCCTCCCTCAGGTAGAGCAGGCAGCTGGTTCAGCTAGGTGTGTAATTTAACCAGCTGAGCCTAAAACTGAGTTGTATGAATAACCCTCTTTTCCTTCTTCCTTACCTTAATCATCATAAACAAGATCATGACAGCATCACAGTATTTCACTACTTAAGAGTCAAATAAATTACAGCTGGGAAAGACAAATTACCCTATTAGTTAATCTTCCTGTCTTTCCAGGGTTTTCCCTTAGAATACATTATCCAGCATCCTGTGCAAGAGAGTGAACTCCTCAGTGAGGAGGATTCTGTTATTTCCCTTGGGAAGCTATTCCTCCTTGTACAATTTCTCATTGCAAGGAAGCTTTTGTTGTTGTTTTTGCCTTTGCAGAAGATTCAGTGAAGTCTTGTATCTGTGTATTTATGTGGTTCTCATCACCAACACACCAGTATTACATCTGTAACATACACAAATTTTCTTTCTCATTTCTACCTCTAGAAATAATTGCATATTGGATTCTGCCATAGATACAGTAGAATTCATGCTGGCATTCCTGTTTCTCCAGCATGGCAAGCACAAGTTGTCCATTTTTCCCTCAGTGGAGTGTTCTGGCCCATATCTCTACTGTTTACCTCTGCTTAAGGTGTCATCTCTTGCCTCATTAATTTTTCATTCATTAAGGGTCCAATGGATATTTAAAAAGCAGATATTTAAAAAGCAGATATTTTTCTCTTTTTCACATGCTTTCCTCTAAGTGTGGGAAGATCTGGAAGACTCACCCAAGCCCTCTGTCATCTGTTCCCAAAGCAGTCCCTGACATTTTTGTGTGGTTCTGATGTCCTGTGAGCGCTGTAGGTCAGGCAGCAGCACCACCATGTGCTGGAAGCATTCCTTCCCAGGGCTATTTACATCCTCTCAGCACAGAATCATGAAATCATGGAATTCCTGAGCTGGAAAGGACCCACAAGGATCAAGTCCAACAACCTCCTTGTCTCTTTCTGTCTGTATTTGTCTTTCCTGGTACTTGGCTCTTGGAGTCTTTGGGGAAAGAACCTTCCTGCACTGTGAGATCTGATGCACACACTGGGCTCCCAGAGCTTTGGCAATGAAGTGGCTGTTAATAATAATAAAAATACATTCCAATGCAGGTGCAGAAGGTAGAGTTGAAATAATAGCATATGATCTGCAAAAGAACCCTTAAACACTCAAGCAACATTCCCACAATTTATGTGTGTATTTATATATCTGCATGAGCACCAAGATATGCAATGATACTTTATATGGGTAATTTGCATATGTTAAAAAGTTCTGGAGTGCTTTAAACAGATTCCTATTTCATATACATTTCCTTTATTTGCTTAGTGAAACCTCTAATTCATAGATTTTGTGTTTAGAAATGGTCTCATGCAATCATGCAGGATGATAAGGCTTAAAACTATGTTTTTGCATTTAAAAAAATGAACAACAATGAAAAATAAATAAGTTCCTTCAGCTTTGAGGCAGTAATAATTTACATGTCAAGAAGTTATGCAGGTTTTTATGAGATTATTGCAGTTTTATTCAATAAAAAATTGTTACCATGACAACAACTGTCATGCTACCTGTGAGATTATAGCAAAGAAGGACAGTGAAGAAAAGGCTTCATTTTGGAAAGAATGCTTATCTGACCTGCTGGGTACAAACAATGCTTTGTGTGACCACCTCTGGCTGCAGGGCTTCCATCAGCCCAACTCCAAAGCCAGCTGAAGGTTTTGAAGCACAGGGATCCTCTTAGGGAAACAAAAGAGTTGGTAAATAATGGTGAGGCTTTGCCATGCAAATACTCTCCTAATGTCCTGTCAGGTTGGTAATCAGATCTTTGGAATGAAATGGAGATTTCAGCCTGTCAAGATTTGGGAAGGTTAGGAGAAAAAGGGTGAGTGAGACCAAAAAGGGCATCAGAAAAGCAAAAAAAAACCAGACAAACCCAAAAGTCCCTGGGAAGATGAGAAAACATGGTTCCACGAGGTTTCATTATGGTCATGTTATTTATTTTTACCAGCCATTGCAATCTTTCAGCAAAATGGTTGTTCATTGAATATGGATTCATGTAAATTCCTGGCACCAACTATTCATTACCTCCTCTAGAACATTCACTTTTGATTTTTTGGATTTTTTTCTTTTCCCAGTACGCACATTTCACTGCCACACCAAAAGAATTTGCTTTCCTGCTCCCTGTGGCAGCATATGCATTTTTCTTTCTGACTAATGTGCAGAATCTGTACCCTGGCTTGCACGTGAAAACACAGCCAAAACAACAGAAAAGCACTAGCTGAGTACACACATCTTATTTTTTATGATGGTTTTGAATCTTAGTTCGCCAGCAAACACAGGCTTCCTCACCTAACCAAATAAAAATACTCCTGTTGTTAATTGTGTGTCTGATTGCTGGCCTGCTGTAAAGACAGAGTAAAACAATCAACAATGGCTAATGTTTAAAGCACATCAGAAGTGTTCTTTAATTAAAATCTGTTGAATCTCTGTGAAGTCTATATTTATGGTGGTTAAATTCATATTTAAGTGTCATTATCACTGCAAAAGTGTACCTGAGGAAAAAACACACAAAGTTTTTTAACAGAACATCTTAAAATTTGCCTCATCTCCCGAAAAAAAAAAAAGGTTTGGTTTACATAAGGCGACATTAGGTATGTAAAGAAAAAAAACCAGTGTCTATGTTGTTGGGCCAGATTATATAAAACTGCAGTATTATTGTAATTAGGACAACAGTGACTTGGACTACAGTAGTGGCTTTCTTATAAAAATGGCACCATTTCAAATTTATAGTGCCTGGCTAAATGAGTTTGTTGTAGCATTGACAAAGAAACAAACACAAGCCAAATGCAGTCAAAGTTAAACACAAACAGAAACCTTAGCGTTTTATTTGCTGGGCAGAACCCAGAATGTTGTTTTTCCAAGAGCATTTACTTAATAAATGCCCTTCCCTGCATTCTTACAACTTTTTCAACACAAAATTTTTAGCTTTAAAACTTTAAGTACATTATGCTAGTAAAAAGTATTTATGTACATGTAGTTTATAACTGCAGTGTCTGTAATGGAGTAAAATCCTGCTTAAATATTGATAATCCAAAGCTTGGAGAGTTCTGGCGTGGAGGTTGCCTAAACAAGAGCCATGGTGGCTGTGAGTTCCTTTCTTTCTGCATTATTTTTCACTCAGTTCTCCAAATCTTTTGGTGCCCAGGTTCTGTCACCTGTGGGGGTGGGATTGGTTGTTCCATGTGAGCTCTGCACATTGCAGGGGAACCAGAGCAGCACTGACTTAGCAACATCACTTGCAGGTGCAGAGGGGACAGAGTTTGCTCCTAAATATACTGATTATTGCCAGTCTGAACAGCATAATGTGGCGTGTTTCACACCTGCAGAAGATTTGACTCAAGGCATTAAAAAAAAAAAAAAAAAAAATCGAATTAAAGGTGATAAAATTTAAACTGTGCCAAAGCTTAACTAATTTCAATAGTGGAAGCTATTTCTTTAATTTCTGTTTCACGATTGCTCACATCTTCCATAAACAATTTTCATCAGCAAGATTGTTGGGAGCAAATTACTGGATTTGACAGGCCTCAGAAGTGTGTGTGATGGTCGGAAATGAAGTGCTGAAAGACAGAAACAGGCTGGGGAAGAAATTGATTTCTAGGAGGCAGAAGAGTATTTCAGTTGTCCATTCCCTTCATTAATTTTATTAGGTGAGATTATAATCACACTTCAAGTGACCTGTAAGAGAAAGAAAAATAAGATTATGCCTTTCCCCCTGCCTTTTGTGTACTTTAACTGGAAATACTGGCACACATATCACCCGTGTATTTTTAATACATGTATAAACTTCAGCTGAACTTAGGGTCTCAATAAGTGATTGAATTATTTTATATCACACGAGAAAAATCCTGATAGCTGAGCATCAGGATTGGAAGCAGTGTTAGACACGAGTAACGCTTTTTATTAGGGTATATTCAACTTTAATGTCTAATGAACACTTAGGATAAAGAATGTGCTTATCAAAGAATCAGCATACCCATTCAAGTTTGGGAATCTTGAAATAAATATCTATAGAAAGTCTCCAGGAATTCTCAAGTGAAGAAAGATAAGAATAGAAATTGTATATCAAATCTTTCTAAACAAGCAATGTAATTATTTCTGAAGGCCTTTGAAATGAGAGCCAGCTAGGAAAATCAAACACAATCTCCAAGAAGTCAACAGTTTTATTTCTTTATTTTCCTTTGTGTATAAAGTATATAATGAAAACAAAATGAAACAGTCTAGATGAAATACTCTAACTAAAACTTTCACTTTGTGATGAGCCTTATCTTATTGCATCCCTGTCCCACTGTATGGTGTTCTGCACAAACATCTTCTGTCTTAGGAGATTACAAACCACAAGTTTTATGACAGCAGCCACAGAAAGGAGCACATCACCTGCTACTTCAGCCTGACTCCAGCTGAAGGAAGCTCTGAGCCTGCATTCATGGCTGGTGTCACACCCGGGACTGGGCTGCAGGGAGTGTGGGGACGTGCTGGGATGTGCTGGGATGGTGGGGCTGTAGCCTGAGTTCCAGAGAGGGGAGGTACAGCTTGGCTGAGGGATTATTGTCTGTGGGAACAGCAAAACAGAGCCCTTGTAACGGGTGTGAGCTACAAAGGCGAGCCAACAGAACTTAAACATGTGAGACAATCCCATTAGCTACAGCTTCTCGTGCTCTGTGACTCCTGTGGGCGAGCCACAGAGGGGTCTTTTGTCCCTCTTCCTGCAACATCCGAGCTCAAGCTTCCTGCAGCTTCCTTGTCGTTGTTCCCTGTTTTCTGCAGCCTGTGCCACGGCCTCTGAGTGTGCCCCAGGGCTGCTTCCCCCTTCCTCTTTATATTCTCCTGTGTGTGAAGGAGGGCACTGAGGGTATCACCTGCAGGCTGAGGCTGCTGAATTTGCCACAGGGCTGGGCACCACATGTGTCACCTGTGCCCTTTATCATTTCCACTCAGAGCTCTCAGGAGTTGTCTGTTAGTGTCTGGTTGTCACTGGTCAGACAATAAATTTCTGATGTTAATTCCCTACAAACACACCACCAAGTTGAGGATAAAGTCCATTTCTCAGGCCCAGTGACAGGATAAAAACTGTTCTGTTAAAGGTTAGGTATAAGATCACCTTTCAGCATCAAATACAGTTAAGCTTCAAAACATGAACAGTTTGCATGTTTATAAAACAGGCTCAGCAAGCTGTCAAAGAGATGTGACATAATCTTCCTTTTCCATGGGATGTGCCCCAGCTGCAGGACTCCTCTGGCCCCTGCTGAGCTCAGGAGAGATGCTGGGGGGACGCTTTCCCTCTGGGTGGGCCATGGTGGAGCTCACACTGATCTGCCTCCCTTTGCTAATATTCTCCCCTATAAGAATGGGCAAATTTGCACCAAAAATAAATGACCAAGCCAAAGGCTTTTTTCTTTTAGCTCTAGTGAGATATACTTCAGCAACCCACGCTCCTTTCCCTGGAAATTACTCCACTACTTCCATGTAGCAAACCTGCCACAACTTAGGTCCATGCAGAACTTGTGCTCCCTGAGAGAGGTGTTCTCCATCCTCCCAAATCCTGCCCTCCCAAACCGCAGCCCCACACCCTGCCCTGGTGTTTAAGTCGCCAGGTGGGAAAGAGGGAAATGGCAGCTCTTGGGTCATATGCAAATTGTATCTAAATAAGCAAACATTCCTCTAAATACAGCACATACTGTAACCCCCAAAATTGCCTCAAGCCATAACAACCTTACAGGGAGAGAGGAAGATGTGCCAAAGGGATTCCCTTCCCCTTGCTCTGCCACTCCTGTTCTGAAGGGCCATGGGATCAGGATTCAGCAGCACACCAAGGGTGGGAAGGAACAGGAGGTTATTTTTACTGGCATATCCAGAAAAGGGGATTTTTGGTGGGTGCTGTCATTATTTTCCTTTCAGAACATAATTCAGCCCTTGACCTTTCTCCTGCTCTTGCTTTCTCTCCCTCTGTAGATATTGTCTTTATTGTCAGCCTAGTTAACACCATCATACTTTTATGTCAGCCAAAAAACATCTCTGCAGCAACCTTAATGCAACCAACTGAATTCCATTCCATTTTGCTTCTTACAGCAATGCAAGTGCTATGTTGTCTAAGAGATAAAAAGGGTAATTTCCTTATTTTTTTTTTCCTATTTATTTTTGTCAGAGTATGGAATTTATAACCCTGGCTGAACAATGGCCCCCTGAGTGGCAGACACTCATTTCAGAGACAATCATTGTTGTCCCAACTCCGTCACTGTGGCCACATCAAATCATTATCATGGTTGCAAGCGAAGGGAAGAAAAAATAACCCTTTTTATTATTGTTTTTCTATCTGGTCTCTGTAACTTAGCAAAGTTTTTTTTCAAATGTGAATTTGCAAGCCTTAAATGCCCAATATTATATTGTATTATTAACCTTGTGTTTTGTAGCCCTTTGATGTGATTCCTTTGCAAATGCTTGAAGTCTGCACAGTTCTATCAGGTAGCTTTAAATGCATTCTGCAAAGAAACTTTAAATAATACAGATACAAAAATGGCTTTTATTTTACCCTGAAATTCAGGCTGCTGGCACATACCAGCTTGAAGGAAAATGTTTTGTTTCTGTTCCACAAGTAATACTTTGTTACTGTTATTTTTCCTTCTTTCATTATTGTTATACAGCTCACAAGGAAATGAATTTTTGTTTCAAATTAGTTTTTGAATAAGATATGCAAATTTCCAGGGAGTGTAAACATTAATTGTGTGTATTCTTTCTATTTAGGCACCTTTGTTACTAAAGTAACAGCTACAGATGCAGATGATCCAGTGTATGGGAATAGTGCCAAGCTGGTTTATAGCATCCTGGAAGGACAGCCTTACTTCTCTATTGAGCCCCATACAGGTAGGTGACTCTGAACAGCAACCCCTGGCTCAGGAAATCACCTCACCTTGCTCCAGGGGAGGCTTAGATTGGAGATTGGGAAAAATTTCTTCATGGAAAGGGTTGCCCAGCGCTGGCACAGCTGCCCAGAGCAGTGGTGGGGAGTGCCCATCCCTGGAGGGATTTAAAGCTGTGTGGATGTGGCACTCGGGAATGTGGACAAGGTGGGCCTGGCACAGCTGGGGAATGGTTGGGCTTGATGATCTTGGAGGCTTTTCCCAAGCTGAAGTAATCCTCTGGTTGTATTGTAGAGGTGACCATCCCCTGCCTCCTGTGCACCTCATCACCCAGGTCTCACTCATGTTCCTCAGAGTCTGATCTCGGGGAAAAATAAAGGAATTCCAGGGATTAATGCTAATGGGAGGGGTGGTGTGGCAATGTTACAGAAGTTAGGAGCAGCTGAAGGCAGAGGAGGAGCTGTGTGACAAAACTGATCAGGGAATGCAGGGCTTGCCCTGTGGGATTCGATGAGCATAATACCATTTTCATTCTATAGAGTCTACAGCATTCCCAGTTTAGCTTGGGAATTTCAGTGAATAGGTTTTGTGTTTTCATTGAAAATTCTCTTTCTTTCTTGATTGGTTGGATCAATTTGAGGAGAGAAAGAGCATCAATAGTGAGTGTTGGCATGAAGTTTCATTAGCACACATTTAGGGTAACTTTATTTCTCTGCGGTGTTACAGTCTTGAAAGTCATCTGAAAGAACTGCCAATAAATCCATTCCCTCTTGTTTTCTGTACATATGTTTTACTTACAGCAAATTCATTTAGTTATGTCTAAAAAGCAAGTTTTAGGGGGATTTGATAATATTTCTAATATTCTTTCAACTGTTACTAGAAGTCCTTTCTAATCACTGTGAGTGAAGGAGAAAACTAAAACTCTTTTTAAAGCATACAAATACCCACCTGAATTGATACAGCTGTAAAGCAGTAAAACTGGAGTAAAAATTCTTGTCCTTGTGCAGACTTAAGAAAATTATAAAATAAATGCTCAGAGAAATTATTAAAGAATTCTTTTGGTAGATCAGGTGTACTGAGTTTTCTCACCAGTACTGAACACAGCACTCCTGTAATCTTTAAAAGATGGAATTTCTTTAAATCTTTCTGGTGAAATGGCATGGAAAAATTATTTCCTATTCGTAGAAATGCCCTAACTTTATGGGATTTTATGTAAATAGTGTGCATCAATAAATATTACTGAATTAGTTCATTAAAGGGGATTTTTCTGGTTGAAGGACAGCTATCCTAAATACGAAAGGGATCTCTGGAATGTGATTCAGCCTTTTATTTTTACACTGCATGAAAAATAGAGTTTTACAGAGAAAAATTCTAGCACAGTACAATGGAAAAAGAGCAGCTTGTTCCAAAAATAAGCGTGTTAAGAGAGTGTTATTAGAGAAGGCCCTTAGCTCCTGCTGTCTCATTTGTCACAGTCGTGGAAATATAACTCTGAACAGACCTCTGACCATCAAGTATCAAAATATACTGTTTGGTTTCTTTAATATTACAAATTATTGCCTGCAGTAATGACTTGTGTGAGCTGTGTTAATTAGAGGGGAATTGACTGTAGGGCTTTTCTCAGCTTCTGCAAGGGAAAGTTAGTGCCTTAGCATGGGAACACATCAGCTTTCCTAAAGGAACTGAGAAGTGCATTCTCCACCTACACAGAAGATTTTCTTTCACAGAAAAATGGCCTGAAAGAACTATTCCAAATGTTAAAAAAGATTTCATTTTACTCAGTTTTCTTATTTGTATTGCATTAAACCCTGATGCTTAATCCAAAGAAGTAACT
Organism: Corvus kubaryi; assembly: GCF_017639235.1. Classification (NCBI taxonomy): domain Eukaryota; kingdom Metazoa; phylum Chordata; class Aves; order Passeriformes; family Corvidae; genus Corvus; species Corvus kubaryi. The sequence continues at coordinate 16,315,640 of NW_024581093.1, read as the reverse complement.
ATTCCTCACCTAGGAAAGCGATTCCCGTTATCCTGAAAGCCAGAGAGAGCTCCAAAGCTTCTTGGTGAACCTGAAAATCAGGATTTTTCTCCTGTTTCACTGGCATTAATTTCCCCCTCCTCCCTTCATTTCCAGCTACAAATATTCCTTTGCAGAGCAGATCAGTTACCATGAAAATGACATGTTAGTGTCTGAGGAGAATTTATTCACAAAGAATTCAACTGTGGCCAGAGTCCCTAAGTGGCTTCATGTTATGGAGCTGCTGCTGAGTGAATAAATGGCTTCAGATTCCCCATTTTTCTAGATCTGTGGAGAACATCAATTATGTTCTTCTCTAATTCACTGCTACAGGATGGGTTTCTGTACTGAGGCTGTTCCCTGTTTCTTTGCCATCTCTATGTAGTGTCCTTCATCTGTGGTGGAATCCTGCTCTCACCAAATTGTTTTGGGTATGTAAAATATAAATATATATAAAAGTTTAATCATTAAACCAGCCAGATGGAGGTAGTTATGTAGAAACTACAGCCACATATACAGGGTGGAAAAGATTGCTCTAAAGCAAAACATCCAAAGCAAATACGAAGTGTGAAGATGTTGGACTGTTTCTTTATATTTGTCCAACCTTTGTAACGTGAACCATCACAACTCTCGGTAACTAAGCCAGGAAAACACATTTTCTTGTAATCCTCAGGACCTTCAGGGGAAGTTTTCAAGCAGGAAGATGTTTGAATACTGTTGTGACAGTGTACAAACTAAAGCAGAGGAGGTGTATTTTACCCCAGACAAATCAAACCTGAAGATGATCTTCCACATGTGGTACATACTTCAGGGTTTGAGGGTTTGGGATATTTTTGGGGGTGGGAGGGAACATGGGTGTGTGTACAGCTGCATTTTCTCTGTGATTACATTTCATTAGTGCCCTGATAAGTTGAAAGCCTTTTCAATTAATTAGAAACAGAATTGTTTCTGAACACAGGTATTGTGTCTTCCCCAAAATGGAACCAGCATTTTCAGAAATGGGCTATGTGAGAGTGATCCACTTCAGATTGTAAATATTTTCTGTCATTCATAGGAGTGTATCGAGTGTTACAAAAGTATGGCTACTGAGAGCTGATCTATTTACTGTTCTTCTAGACGACTGGCCTTTTATTATCTTTCTAAGAAACCAAGAGTAAATGTAGATCTGTGCAGCTCCAACACCAGGGCAGCCTGTCTATATATATATTTTTTTTAATTTCCTGGCTCAGAGTAAGGATTGTCTGACCTTCCTGCTTGGTTTTAATGGCATGCAGAGAGTGAACCACGAGGAATTAACCCAACCAGGCCTCCTGATTTCTCTGCCTCTGTAATCCTGAGAACAACAAGAGAGAGCAAAGAAGTAGGGTGTGGCTTCATGCCTGTGCTAGGAAGGGTTCTCACACCTGAGGGTAAGTGTGAGGAAAGCAGTTGTTTACTCTTCTGCTTTTTGGTTCCTCCTGGCTTGGCAGTAACTGGATGTGGCCCTTATCTGAATCACTCTCAGCTGGAACTCTGGCATTACTCTCAACCTCCTCACTGAAACAATTCTATAATGCTGGGCACAAAGAAACAAGTGTTGGTGAGTGGTCCATAAAATAATAATTTTCCATTACCTGAGATGAAAAATGCATATATTGCTGCAGTTCTGGTTTGCAAGTCCTTCTGTAAGAGTTATAGACACATGAAAGGAGGTAATTCGGAAGTTATTTTACACTTAGTGCTCTGAATGTGGCTTAGGGTAAATGCTTTTTTGATGGCTTGTTCTGAATATTTTTCCCTTTTTGTAGGTGAATTTTATTATGACCACTGGTTTGTTGGATAGAGGGTGGATATAAATAATACATGACAAAGACACAGATTTAGATTTTTCTGTGAGAGGCAAAACTTACAATGTGATGGCATCAGATTAGTAATGAAACTCATGGTGGGCTGAAATATATTCCTTATATCATTATGGTTCCATCTCAGTAACTGATGCCAGGCTCCCTGACTAGTGTGTTTTATTTATAAAGGTACATACACGAGTTGTATGGATTCTCTCATAATCCACATGATGACAATCCAAATGCTGGGAAAGGGGGTTCCTTAAGACTGCTAAAAGTAGCTGGAGTACACTTCTCACTTTTAAGCTTTTCCAAGGATATTAAATCATGACTGTCAGCTTTAAAATAAGATTATCATAATGGAAAGTAATATGAAGTGACACTGTGTTCTACAATATAGGGATGGCAGAGGAAATACATTTTCAGCTGTGTCTGACTTATTTACATTTCACATGAACTTAAATAATGTCACTCCTACACACACCTGAAATATAGTTACACGAACAAGGCAAATTACAGCAAAGCCCTACTGCACTTGAAAGCACATGGGATCAGTGGAGCACAAACCCTCAGTCTGGGGGGAAAAGAGCAGCTTTTAAGCATTGCCATCTTGGATATTGGCATTTGGTACACAGCCCAGGCTCAAGGAGGTACTGCTGAGATGAGTGGAAGAGTCAACAGACCCAGAAAGCAGAAGACTCTCCTCACAGAATGTGGATATTTCTTTGGAGAGTGAATAATTGTGGGTTTTTTCCCTATACCTGGTTTAATTTTCAGCTGGAAGGGCACATAGGTTAAACAGCGGAGTTTTTAATGATTTAGTGTGTGGCCATCTCTGGTCCACGGTGTTGAACCTTTGAAATCAGCACATAAATGAATTTGTTTCATTCAGTAGGAGGAATGAAAATGTCACTCAACAAAAGCCAGATCTGAATCTTTTATTTTAATTTGCAATCTTGCCTCCATTTAGACATTATAATAGAGTCCAGCAGAATGAAAACAAGCAAGGGAGCAAGAGGGGATAAAGCAGCAAGGTTTCAGTTACAGATATGTTTGTGATGTTCAGCCTGTTTCTTCTATCTGGTTGTTACTGTCCAGTTCATTCCCAGTGGTACACGATGCCCTCAGAATATTGTGTGTAAGGCTGATAAGAGTTGTCATCATAAAAAACCACTGCTGAGATACTGAGAAAGTTCAAAGCAGGATAGCTAAGGTCAGGAGACTATTACTTATAATGAAAGATTGATTGAACTTCATTTGTATAAACTGGATCAGAGGTGATTAAAGAAGGATTTGAAATCACTACACAAATATTTGAGAGGTGTTAATAAAAGAGAGACATGGGGACTGTTGCTGTAATTACACACGACACAATGACAGGGAAGCACTTCAAGATGGAGAGAAATGGGGAAACAGTTTTGGTACAGGAAGGAGTCTACTACTGTAAGGGGAAAGTAATGAGCTGCTAGGAACAGAACTCACTCGTGTTCAACAGAGCCTTCCTAAATAGTTCAGCTTCTAAATACTTTAGATCTAAACCCTCATGGGATTAGCGTAGAGAAAGTACTTTTTCAACATGAGTCAGAGCGTGGATTGGGCTGCTGCTTTCCAGCTCATTTTATTGACTACTGCTGCTTCCACAGCCGTGCCAGTTACTGCAGATTTCAAGTTAAGTAAACTCCTAACTGAAATAATAAAAAGAGGCATGAACTGGGATGGGTGGGTGTTGTTCTGCTTTAGCAAGAGGCAGGTAGAAACTCCTTTTCATAGAATTGTAGTATCACAGAATCCCAGAGTGGTTTGCGTTGGAAGGCACCTTAAAGCTCATGTCATTCCACCCCTGCCACGGGAGGGACACCTTCCCCTAGAGGAGGGCAGGTGTGTGCAGCAGCATCCAGGTCCATGCAGCCCACAGAGTGGCATTCCCAGGGCAGCACTGTGGCTCCAGCACACACAAGGATTCCTGGAGTTTGTCACTGATCACTGCTTTTACAGCACTCAGGCACAACGCTGGGGACAGAGTCTGTTTTCACACTGCTGGGAGTCTTTCCTTGTCTTTGTGTACTAAATAGTCTGTGCAGCCGAGGAGATGTGTCAAGGTGTTTGTACTGAGGCTCTTTGGTGGCCCTGTGAGTTGTCTTGGTGACAGCCCATTAGGAGAGGGCTGGACTGACACAGAGCCAGAGCAGAGCTGAGTCAGTCCCGCAGCTCTCGCTCATTAGCTACAAGAATAAAGTGCAGCTATTATGGATCAGGTATTAGGATTGGGCCCTTCAGTGGCACCAAGAGCTGTCCTTGCTGATTAATAAAAGAAGCATAAAATCACTGCAGGGACGTTTGAAAACAGTTCTGCTGGTCTGCAGTTGGTAAAGCTGAGTGGCTTAAGATCAAGGCAGATTGGTGTTTGCAAAGAAGCAATTTCTGCTTCTTGAGTTTATCAAATAATGGCAATAACAAGAACAGCTGATACCACACATATTTCTTGCATTTCAGAGCAATAGCTCTATCATTTTAGAAAGCTCATGAGGTAGTTTGAAGTTGACTGTTCCTCATGCTGAGTAGGAAAATGGGCAACATACTTAAATAATGTTGTGCTTCAAGGGCCTGAATTAGAGAGAGAGGAATTTGAACTACACAGCTGGAGTTGGAAAGCACCTGAAAAAGAATCCAGGGCTACTTTCTGTAAAGTGTCTGGTGTAATCACAGCTATTAGATGGCTACAAATAGAATCCTAAGGAAACGAGGTCATAAATGCAGTTCCAAATGTTTATTTACTGCATTTGTTCTCAGCTGGTGGGAGGGTGATCCTTTCACCATGCCAATGAAATGGTCCCAGGGAAAAGGCAATGGCTGGTAAGTAGAGCTTAAAGCTTTGTACCCATTCTCTAAAACCCAGAGACAAGTCCACCTGAACTAAAAAAGCAGCGTTACAACGGGTGTTATCCAGTTGTGTATCCTGTAGGATATACTTCTAGCAGAATGCACACAGGAAAAGGCAGGTAATTTCCCATGCAATAACAAACTTGCATGGTCTGCTTCAGAATGAAAACAAGAGAAGAAACCACAAGAATTGTAGCAATATGAGCTTAAAAAATAATCCATTAATCTTAGGTTAAAAAACACGAATTAATAAAACCATATTCAACCTTAATCTCATGGTTTAACAAAAAGTGCCATCTTCCTCATACACTTTTTAAAAATAAGCATTAGAATAAAATATGTACACTATTAGCTCCTCTACTGAAAATACAAAAATGGTACAGAAATATAAAATGTAATATAGCATTTCATTCTTCACCTAGTCATTATTTTTACTGTGTCTAATGTCTTTGATTTGAAATATATCTAGATCTGAATGTAGTTCATACAACTCCTGTAATTAATGACTTTTATGGAAAGTTAGGCAGCCTTGCTAGAGATTGCAGATATGTTTCCTTCTGCTAAAATAAAAATCCTACGGCATTAGAACTAAACAAGAAATTAGAATATTTGATGATAATTCTTGTTAAGGAGATTATGATAAAGGTGAATAGAATTTAAAATAGTGGATCAGTATTCCTTTATCACATCATCAAAGTACTACATTTTTTTAAACTTTGAGTAAATGTAGTTGTGATCTACTCATTTTTTAAGAATTATGGCATAGATTTTCCAGTGATCTCCAAATGAACCTTTTTTATGAACTGCTAAAACCTCACTGAGGACACTGTGTTTCTTGGGGAAACAAAGAATGCCTCTCATGGCTCTCTGAAGAAATTGCAAGATTGATTTTGAGGAGTTTGGGTCCTAAATGAATGTTATATTTAATAAGAATCTCCACCAAGATTTTGGCACCGAAGGAAGATCAAAGCAATTACTTAGCTCTTGCAACATGAAGTAGGGAAAGTTCCAAGTATCAAAGTATGCAGGTCGAAATAGCAGGAAGTCTTCAACAAAGCATGTGAGATGAATGGGATGCTTGAGAAAGGCTTTTCAGGGCCAGGTTCCAATTTTGCATAGTGCTTGCTTGGTTTTGTGCCATGTGCTCAATTATTATTATGTACAGTTTTATAGCATTATCATAAAGAGATCCTTTAAAAAATGGAGAGAAAGGTGAAAGCCAGGTCCTTATTTCTGTTGCTTCTTTTGCTTCTCTTCTTCCTTTTCACGAGCTGCAGCCTCTGCCACTTGCTTCTTTTCCCCTGGTCTTTTCTGGAGTGAGACAGTGTATATTCTTCCAAATAGGTTTTTGAAAGTAGTCCCCAGGGGTGCATTTTAACTGATTCAAGTTGTGAGGCAGATTGTGCAAATTGCTCAGTGTGTGCAGTCAGGACCACTGCACAAGTAAATCCCCTTCTGCAGCTGCTTTATTTGCTGTTGAGCAGTGGGACACCAATGGCTGTTTAGGAGAAGCAACTCAGCCAAAAAAAAAAAAAAAAAAATAGGCACTTCAATATTGGCAAGTTTCATCCTTGGAAGGAATAGTTTGCTTCTTGGCTTCTTTACTTTCCAAGCTGCTTCCTGATCTTTCCAGCTTGAGGGAGATGATCTGTAGGGAAATTCTGGGAGTGGCTGTTCAGTGGTTGTACCACACGTCTATGAATGTTTTCAGAGCACTAAGGTTTGGGAATTATTTCAGGCTACAAGGAGACAAAGCCTTAACTTAGACATTATGGAAGGAAGGAACCTCAGGTGAGAATGCAGTGAATGCCCTTGGCCCCAAAAAGGATCAGGTTTTTCCCTTCCCATTTTTGGCAGAAAATTGACTGATAGATCCTTAAATCCTGTGGGAATACAAAACTGAAAAGTCTACAGGCAGCCTTCTGCACTCCCCTAATGTTCAACTGAAATCTCTCTTGGTGCAGCTGAAACCCATTCTGGGGTTATATTTTAAGCCCATTCTCTTATCCCCAGTAGAAAAGGAGAGTAGCTTACATATTTGATGGTAAAGTCTTTCCTTATTCTTCCTTGACTATAAAATCAATATTTTTCAAACGTGGACACACTGTTCCAGCTGCAGCCTTACCTGTGTGAGTGCACTGGAAAGATTATGCCGTAGTTCTTCCACATAACTTACTAACTAATACTCCAGGAAATGCTTGAGCATTTTTATCAGCAAATTGCTGTTTTCTCACATTCAGCTCATTTTGACTCCACATTCTCTTCTGTCTTGTGAGTCATCTGCTCTATTGTAATTGGGAAGTTAATTGTTTCCCTCACACAAAATGCTTTTTACTTGCCAAATTGAGTTGCATCCTGCTATTTCAGACTCTCCAAATTGTGAAAATTGTTTTGAACTCTAATCATATTCCTCCTGTACTTGCAAAGGCTCCCAACTCAGTGCCATCTGAAAGGCTTGATAAGTTCTCCCTGCCTTCCGGCATTCAGGAAATATTGAATGATTCTAGAAGCAGAACAAACCCCATGAACCATGTCATCCATCTCTCCAGTTGACAGTAAGCCATTGATAACTGTTCTGAATACAATCTTCCAACAAGCATCTACCTGCCTTACATTAGTTTATGGTAATTCTCTCACTTTTAAACTACTCCTGTTTGGCACATCTCCTTCTCATCCATCACTGCATGCTGAAAGTGATTATGATTTTATTCTCCATTTGTTTCTGGGTTGAACTGAAGCAGAGCAGGTTGAATGCTCAGTGAGTTAATGTTCTGTGTGCTGGGTGCATGTTGGTATTTGATGAGCCTGGATTGGGTTCTAAAAATAAGCAGATGCTTTCAGTACTTCCTGCAAGCCCAGCCTGAGGAGTGGTGAATAAAGCAAAAGAACAAATAAATATCCTTGAGATTCTCTATGCAGAACTCTCTCAGCTTGTATTTGTCTTGATCACAATAGACAAGAATGGAGCTTTTTGGTGTTTATTAATTTGCCTCCTAAGAGATATCAACACTTCCCTGTTGCTGACCTCGATTCCATAGATTCTGAATGCAGCGGTAACAATCAGCCCGTGTAATTTGCATAGATTTGGTGCTTAAAAACCTTCAGTTCCTCTTATAGTAATTTAAACAGTAAAGTGTTTTTTAGTCTTTTATTGTGTTTGAAATTGAAACTTGACTTTGACTCAGCTTCTGGCAAGTGGTTTATGGTCTGTGACAGCAGATATGTATAAAACTATTGAAACAACAGCTTGTGTTAGTACCTTTATACAGAAAAAGAAACCCAAAATTTTTTGTATCTTAAAAGCCCAAATTTTAATTTTTATTTTGGCACTTCTAAAGGTGCTAATCTGCCTGATATATTTCAAACCATAGGCAAGGGCTAAAGTGTTCCATGCATCAAGAGACAAATTAAAATACCTGTCTAGGAGAAAACATCTCTTGAGTGAAATAATTGACTTTTCTCAGTGGAAACTGCAGAATACAAAATATGGCATCTCATACAACTCATCTGTAGGCTACAGTTAATGATGTAAATTAAATTAAAAAACCCAAACAAACATTGAAACACTGTCTAAAAATAAATAATGGAGATAAAGTATAGTATGCTTAATACAAGCCCCATTGTAATAAGGGTTCATCGATATTTGAATCAGCTTTATTATGAAAAAAATGAATGTGAACCAAATTCTGATTGCCTAGGTTTGCATTAGAATGCTTTTTATGAGTCATTTCACTTATAACAATAGACTTATTTGCAGAATACATCATTATAATTTATCAATAGTAACCCAGTCAGTCCAAACCAGCCACAACTGTCAAATGCTTTTAGAATTAAGCATCATTTACTCTCCTACCCAGGCTGCCATGGAGGAAATGACCCTACTCTTTCACTGACTGTATTTTGCACCTATCAAATCTGATAAATGGGGTTTATTGTTCCCCTGCTTTCACTCAGAAAACTTAACACAAGCATTTTCTTCAGTGTGTGGCAGAATAATTTGGGTTCCCTCCTGAGGCACTTTCACCTGCTGTGCCATTGGCCTTGAGTCTCCAAACCCCACTTACCCCACGCTGGAATAAAAACCTCACTGATTGTGAGTTTTCCTGTCCCTCTGGACATGTTCTGTGTCACCTGCTCCAGGTGACCCTTCCTTGGCAGGGGGGACCTGCTGATCTCCGGAGGTCCCTTCCAACCCCAACCCTTCTGTGGCTCTGAGTTCCTCGGGAACAAGAGATTCCTCTGGCTTGGCTGTTGCAGACGTAAGGCAGAGATTTCATTTTCCCCCAGAATTACAAAATATGTGAGGCAGAAACCAAAAATATTTTATGGAAAAAATTTACAAGAGTGTAGGTTACAAGTCTGCTCTCATGTTATATTTGGTGGTTTATGGAGGAAGTGTATTGCTTTATTCTAAATGCCTTACACCCCCTTGCTCTCAGCGTGGTCCTCAGCCATGAAAAGAAGGTCTGATCAGGTTCTTAGTATTGTATTGTTAAAGATAAATGGATATTTAATAAATATTAGCATTTACTTTAGAATGGATAAATTTTAGAATTTACTAAAAGGCAAGGAATATTTCTTTATTCTACATGAATAGGTAATCTCAGCATTTCAGCCAGAGTGCCATTTCTAAAAAGCTTATTTAATAGAAACTGTGTCCCACAAAAGAGTAAGAGCTGGATGAAGCCTCCACACTTATTCCAGTCCCAACAGAGAAATCAAAACTAAAACAAAGAATTGTTGAGTTATTGTTGATGCCTGCAAGAAAAAATGATTTCTTTTTTAATGGCATTTTTATAAAATAGATTAAAAGAAATAAAAAGCCATATTTCAATTTAACATTTTGAATTGTTTTCCCTAGGTTTAGCGGGGCTTCTTTAGTCCATTATGATCTTACTATTATGGTGGACTTCACTAAACTTCATTGAGCACTATTTAAATTTACCATTAAACTTCGAGTATTGCACTTTCCATACGTATTGTGGATATGATAGCACAGTACAGGTGGAAAAGTTTTGGAAAGAAAAAATGGTTTGAGTATTTCGTGATGATTTCTTCTACCAGATGTCCATGAAATCTGTAGGAGTTTACAGTGGATCTGACCCCAAAATTAACCAGACGGTCCATTGTTGATATTTCCTTCAGCCCACTGACATTTTATATTTTGATATACATCAGATCATTTAACTTCTGTAGGTTTAAAAGCTTCTAACCTGATAAAGTAGGTGATGGCAGCTTCCTGAGGTCATTGCCCCACAGGTGAACCCCTCGAGGAGGGACAGTGGAGTCTGTCCCTCTCCTGTTCAAGTTTACACACTCAGTTTAAGACTAAGAGAACAACTGTAGCCTGCAATATACACAAGAGCAGATTAAACAATGGGCTGGGTTTAAAATACTTTAAACAATCTGAACAGATGTGGTTAACGGTGTTCACAGAGTCAGCTTTCTATGTGGTTATCTTCTGTTTGGGAATTCTGTGGGGAAAAGATGGATTTCTGTGGGAGGTAGGGCGGAAACCAAGACATTTGTCAGGAATAAAATGTAAAACAAATATGTATCACAACTATGATTAATTCTTGGGTTTTGAACCACAGTTTCTGTGCACTTCTAATTCAATAAAGGTAGGTGACCTCTAATACAATTTTTTCAAAATCTCAAATTCTTCTTCATCCTTTGTGTTAAGAGCCAAGCTAACTGGACCTTTGCCATTTTTGTATACCAATATTTGCATATATCCATAAAACCAGCTGCAAACTGAATTTGTGTCTATGCCTGACTGTTTCTCCTCCCCATTATTGTAGCTATAATTAAAACAGCTCTTCCCAACATGGACAGAGAAGCCAAAGAAGAATATTTTGTGGTCATCCAAGCAAAGGACATGGGAGGACATATGGGTGGACTCTCTGGAACTACAACAGTGACAATTACACTCACTGATGTGAATGACAATCCTCCTAAGTTTGCACAGAGTAAGTGTCACTATATATATGTGTATATCCTATATAAGAAGGTACTGTAGCCTTGTTTTTGGGGGTTTTTTTTAATAAGTCTTTTTTTCTTTTTTTTTTTTTTTTTATCTTCATATTGCCTGGCTTCTTAATTTAACTTTTAAAAATGTAGTTGCTACTACAGAAAGGTTAATAGTTCTCTGCCTGATTAAGAGCTTAGGAAAGAGGGAATCATGCCCACAAGAGTGTGTACAGATCTCTGCCTTTCTTGGTACCCCTCTTACATCCACCCAGAAGGGCCTGGAGACTTTTGAAAACAGATTTATTTCCTCTCAGTGCAGTTGTTTCTGTGTGCTTTGTTGCTTCCGTCTCATGCAGACAAGTGACACCACCAGTAAAAGACACATATAACAGATAAAAGGAATAAAGCCTTGACTAATTAGACAATACTGAAGAAAACAAAGAAGATAAGTCTGAATCTAGATAATTGTTGATCTTTAATTCAAAATCCGTATTTTCTACTGTGGTTCCAATGGGTATCTTGCTGGGCTAAGTTAAAATGATTTGGCATCCTGCTGAGATTCTCTGCAAGATTTGTAGTCTGTTTCCAAGATGAAGACAAAAAGAAAAAAAAGAGGAAGAATGAGCATAATGACTGGATTGATTTTATTTGGAACAGGTGCAATCTAATGCACTATTAGAAACTTACCATTTTATCCAGCTCCTTCTGGAGAATTATGAAAGGTTTTTGAGCCTGCATCTAGATTTTGTATCATTTTTGCTTTCTTAGAACTATGTTTTTCTACCTGGGTGCTCAGGGACCCAAAGTAATTTTTTTTTTCCATGTATGGATGACTTGAACTCCACTTTTTCCCTCTTCTGAGGATACAGAGTGAAATGGGTTTGTCCTACTGCTCAGCATATGATAAATATGCTTCTGTAGCCTGTAGAACACGTACATAGAGATGGAGAGAAAGAGAGGCAAATCTAATATAAATAAGCAGAGGCAAAAGCTTATTTTCAACATATACATTTTATTACCTCATCTTAGTGGTTTTTAACAGATAAGCACTCTGCACAATAAAAGGTTTTCTCTCATAAAGAAGGAAATGCATACATGTTTTACTTCATGTCCCATTGCATTGCCTTCCCCTCTTTGTTAGTGTTTTCCAACAATTTCCCTAATAATGTAAATGTCTGCAGATGAACTGTATCACCAGGATGCAGTAGGATGTCTCTTTTATACCTGCACCATCCTGTGGCTCCAACTCAGGGACCTTTGCCAGCTTACCTGGCTTTTTATATTGTACCAGCACTGACTCAAATAACTTTTGGCTGCCAATATGTCAAAAATCTGACCCAAAAATCAGCTGCACAACTGGTCCAAACTGGGGGAAGCCCAGGAGCACAGCATGGAAACTGCCCTTTCCCAGTGCTTTTGGGCACAGTGACACACTGACTGGGGGCATCAGCAAGACTGCATCATTATCCCTGGAATACATTTGCTCCTGGATGAGTTTGCTGCAGCAACGAGGAAGATGTTGCCTCCGAAGCTGTTACAGCCCACTCAGGATTCAAGCTTCCCTCTAAGAGTAACCACTGGCCATTATGCAAATTCATTAGGGAAAAAAACCCTGCATGTACCTTAACTGTATTATGTATTTATTGCTTTTAATGATGAGCCATAGCAATATTATAGCTGGGTGTTATTCCAGATTCTGCCTTTTAAAAGGCAGCGTTCTGAGCTTGCTGCCCAGCACCACAGATTAGCCACAACTCTGCCCTTGGACAAGAGCTGAGCAAGTCTGACATTTTTTTTTTAACACTGTTGAAGCACAGTTTGCATTTGCCTGGAAAGGAAAATAAGAAAGGATCAAACTTACAATAAGCCTAGCCAGAATGAAATCGAAATTCATAAGATGTAATACATGCTGCTTGCACAATAAATGGTAATGAGCTCAGGAAACAGGGTGTTTTATCGGGTTATTGTTTCCAGGCAGGACAGAAATGTAAATTTATGGTTTGATTTCAGAGTGTTAGCCTCCTGGGTTTTAGAAATGAAAAAGATGAACTTTCACTACTTCTGTGGTCTCTCCAAAATAATTTTAGAGGCGTTTTATAAGTCACCAAAGTTTTTAACCTGGCAGTTTACCACAGAATTGTAATGAGAAGAACTGTGCACTGCTGTGGAAACCCAGGGCTCTCAAAGATGCCCAGTGTGGATATTTTGGTCAGCTCAGCACTATGACACAATTCATAATTCTGGAGAGATATTTGTGTAAAAGAGTTAGCTGCATCATAATTTTTAATTTATTCCTAATATTTTGCAACTATTTTACTAAATCTGAGAGCAAAATTTCAACTTAACAATGCAATCAGCTGTGCCTGGAGATTCAAACCACAAAGTGTGGACAGCAGTGTAAATGATGAACACATAATTTAGTCTCCCAAGGCACTTCATTGCTTTGGCTGCTCATTGTTTGTGAGCCATTATGGATATTCTGAGGAATCTTGATGATCTCCAAATTATCTCTAACAATTTAGCCTGGAAACATTAAAAACAAATCACTTTGGGACTGTATTGTACAGCTAATACTTGTATTTGTGAATTCCTCACTGTTTCCTTCCTATTTTCACCTGTTGCTACTGCAATTAGCTACAACAGGTAAAGCAACAACTCCAGAACATGGTTTCTTGGAAAATTATTACCTGCACTTCACAGTAATAACCACAGGTTGTCTTAGAACAGCGGGGAGGACAGGGAAGAACAAGGCCAGAATCCTGTGTCAAAAACTGTTTAAATAATCTCTGTTATCTTTGAATTCCTTTTGCCTATTTTAACTCCTGAGCAGCATTTCACTTGATTAGATCATGTATTAACCTCAGCTTCAATAAACATAAATTATAAGGAAGTAGAAATATAAGGACTCCAGAGAGAATTTTGGGTGTAAAATATGTGTCTTCTGGTTTTTAGAGTATTGTTAGGAACAGGGAGATACAAAAGAAAATGGCTATTTTGGGTTTTGCTTTAGTAAAATTCCCACCTAAAATAATACATCTAAATAGATTTTTGATGCTTTTTAGCTTAAAAGGTTTGAAGCAAGTGTAACAAAAAATAAAATGCTGACAATTTGAATAGCAATTTCTAGTGGATTTTAGTCTAACTTTACAACGAATAGTAAACACAGTAATGATTGCTATGAAAAGTTATTGTTTCCAATAAAACATAAATTTTGGGAGTTTCCTTGACTGTTTCCTGATTAGTTTCTTAACACAAAAGAGAGGTGGAAGGGCTTAAACAAAAAAAAAATCAAATTACATTTTAAAAAGTGGTTAATATTTGAAGTTATGTAAGTGTTTACACAATAGGTTTTTAAAGTATTAGACCAATAGACTGTGGAGTAAAAGCCAGAGTTTCTTGGTTGAATTGTAGCTCCTTGTCAATCAAATATCTGTAAAAAAAGGTAAGTTCTGCAGTGTTGAAAGGAGCTCATTATTTGTGTTTGCCAACACAAAACATCCCTGCAAGGAAGAAGCAGGAGACTGCTGGAATGGAAAGGACACTCACCTCCAGTAAAGTGAATATTCTGGTGTGAGGACCAGATTTTGCTGCTTTCAGTCAATAACTTGTGTAAATGGGGGTTGGATCAGTTGCACATCTCAAGAGTCGGTGTTGGGGAAGTGTAAACATTGAAGAGCACACAGGGGACACTGGGACCAGCTGTAATGTTTAGTCTTTTCCTCTTATTTGTAAGGTCTGTATCACTTCTCAGTAATGGAAGATGTTGCTCTTGGTGAACCAATAGGAAGGGTGAAAGCAAATGACCTGGATATTGGAGAAAATGCTAAATCATCCTATGATATTATTGAAGGAGATGGAATGGATATATTTGAGATTACTACAGATGCCCAAACTCAGGACGGCATTATTAGAGTGAGAAAGGTAAATCATATCTCTGTTAAAAAACATCAATGTTTATTGTACATACAACTACCCAGCCAGACTTTGCTCTGTAAGGTGCTGGATTTCCAGGGATTCTTCCTTCTATGGATGAGGTGTCAAGCCAGTGGAGTGATGAAAAGGGGTGTATTGGCCATGTTGCTCCAAATTTTCATTGAGGTGACAGCTGGGGAGACATCCATGGATGTTGGAAATGTGTTCATCTTATCCAAGCTCCATGTGGTCACAATACACAGGTTTTGCTCCCTTGGTTCCAAAGAAGAATAGATCAGATTCCACTTTAGTGGTGGTTTAAACTTCCATAAAATCTTGGCTGAGTATTCATCAAATAACTTCTCTCAATCATTTGATTTCCTGCATAGCTGTTCAGAGAAAAATAAATCCCATAAAATAATAAAATAAAAAAAATTAACTGATGTGTGAGAGCTTCATCTTCTACCTGTTCTCATGTTGAACTGTCTTCACTCAATGAACAGGGATTTCAGTGAATTTTATTAACGAGATCAGTAGTTTCACGTGAGAAGTGCCAAATTTGGGCCCTAAAGAAAGCCACGTTGTCTTTTCTATGCTTGTACAGTCTTGATGTGTGCAAGGTGAAGTATTTGCATGTACACAACAAAAGCACCACCCAGTTATGTACAGAAGTATGAGGAGAGGCAGCATAGAACAAAACTCCTCTGGTAAAGCTGGGGAAATATTAATTGCAGATTTAGTTGTCATTATTTTGTGGGGAAGGAGAGAAAGCTGTTTCTCATGCTGTGTTCTGAAAAAGGATATGAATATAATTTATAGCAGTGGCACAGAGGGTTTTAACTGCATAGCACAGATCACTCTAAATGAATCTTTGTCTATAAAAAACAAAAGTAAACAAAAAACGTGATATTTCAGTGAGAAGAGGTGAATCCAATGAGTACAGGTAATTAATATTCCACTTGTACCTGTCATTAAAGAGATCAGGCAGGTTGTCTGTCAAAACTTTGTATTTTCTCTTTCTCAGTGAGTAGGTCAGCACTGTAGGTTTATAAAAAACTGATGCATATTTATCTAAATTTACATTTGTTTTTCTAAAGAGAAAATTATGATACACATCCCAGCTCTTCCTTACTGTTATTTATTGTATGCCGTGGCCTCTCCTGTAAGCTGAGGCAATTAGCCTTTTGCCCCAGTTCCCTTGGCTTTATTTCATAACTGAGTCTCAACCATAATGTTGTTTCATATTTTCATTTTGACAGCAATAATAATTTTGGTTCTACTCCAGTAGATGATGTATGGAGGGTGCTGCTCACCAACAGATTTTCTTCAGCATAAAATCATGGGCTTTAGACAATGCTGAGTAAATTTTCAATATGATATTCTGATTAGGTATGACTAAATGTATTGGGGTGCTGTCATTTCTGTAAAGCATATGAAAAGCAATTGAAAAAGTGCTACAGGAGCCATGATTGGCCAATTGTGAATATGCTGATTTCTAAATCCCCATTCATAATTTCAAAAGCTTACTAATTTAAGAGCTGCTAAAGAAGCAAGGTTTTCTTGTGTTTACTAGAATTTGTGGGAAAGAGCAAATCCCATTAGAGCTTGATTCATACCTGAAAAAAATCAACAGAATTTGAAAATATACATATTGAAGGCTTTGACAGACTTCCTGAAGATTCCTGTTTGTGCTCTTGCTGGTATTTGCATTGCAGATTCAGAGTGTCTATGTCCTCTTCTTTTTATCCCTGAGACATTATAATGCAAATCTTAATATCTTTCCAATGCTTGGCAATTTGCATCTTTGAAATTTGAATCGTTGTGAGACACAAGAGAATTATGTAGTGAATATAGTAATGTGCTTCAAGACACAAACTTGAATCTCCTATAATGAAAAAGTCTAACACAGAAGTGTCACATATTTGGGGTTCATTTGATATTTCAGTCCCTTAAATCCACTGAGTTTTCATCTTTTATGAGTTAATATGGAACTGTAAAATAGTAAAAACACTGGTGAACATGGCAGGTAAATTGATAGAATAAAGTAATTTGTTTTGTGATTCTGTCTGTGGGGAAAATAAAAAGAAAAAAAGAAGATACAGAAGTAGAAATTGCTACAGTTCGAAGAAATTCCTGAGAGGTGTCTACCTCATTTACTCCTATAAACTGAAATACAGAGGTACTTGTAGTGCAATAATATTGAAGTACTTTCTTATATGATTAGCTCTACATTTCGCCTCTCCTGTCCAACAAATAATAATTGCTAGCTCTTTGCATTTTTCACACTGTTCTGGAAGTAATAAAATATTTATTCTTTGTGGAGCCAGTTTAATTTTTTTTCCTATCTCCAACCAGTAAAGCACTGATGAAGTGCATTATTGGTATGCAACTCATGTCATCCCCAACAAATTTGCAGTATTTGTCTGATATGTAATTGTAATGGTATAATTCATGAGAGAGAATATTTCAGTAAATTTCTTGTTAAAAACAAGGAAACAGTGTTGTTTCCTCTGAGGCTGGTAAATAAACATCTGTCAGTATGTGCCTAGGAAATCTGCAGGTTGGGTTTCTGGGAGAGGGAAGTGACTGCATTAAAACTCATTCCGTGTGCTTAAAAATGCACATAACTTCCATCCATCAGCATCATCATCACTTGTCCTCTGTGGCCATTAGTGAAAGACATTCATCTTTGTCCTTCTCAACAGCCACTGGACTTTGAGACCAAAAAGTCCTACACTCTGAAGGTGGAAGCAGCCAACATTCACATCGACCCTCGCTTCCTCAGTGGGGGACCCTTCAAGGACACAGCAACCGTGAAGATCATGGTGGAAGATGCTGATGAGCCACCAGTCTTCTCCTCACCCACCTACCTTCTGGAAGTGCATGAAAATGCTGCTCTCAACTCTGTGCTGGGGCAGGTGACAGCCCATGACCCCGACGTGTCTTCCAGCCCTATAAGGTAGAGCTGCTTTAAAGTGCTCTTTGGGAAAACTCCTGGCAGATCCCAAGGGTATTTCCCCACTCGTTGTGTGACTGTTCTCCTGCCATTCTGTTTCTGTGAAAATGCCTGGATTTGGTTTATGCTGTTAGTTTTATCAGTTCAGATCATTTTCAAAGTCCCCAAAATGCTCCTTGCCATAGGAGTAGTCTTATGAAACAGAGGAATGCAACAAAAGTAAGAAATGTGAGTGGTTCTTATGAGAAATCAGGTTGGATGAGGTTGAATCATCAGAGTGTATCTCTGCAGTGAATTTAAATAATCCAGTAGCCTGCACTAACAATATTGAGTTTGTGCCATGCAGTTGTAAGGTTGTCAAAACATATTTTGTATTCCTTTGTCTAAACCCATTCCTGGTTTAAACATACAAAGTCAGAGATGATTATGCCCATATGACTTTTGCATCTTCAGTTTATAGTATTTTCCCTTTTTGATCTAATTTGAAAAAAAAAATATTCCAGTTTGATCATTTCAGTGGGTTTTATCTCATTTGATGAGCACACATCTTCCCCTCCCCCTTGGTAGTGATTGCTTGGTGTGATGAGAGCGTTCCAAAGCACATTCTAGTCTGTGTAGTAGTGCCTGCTAAAAGCATTAGGAAAACCAACACCTAAACGTGAAATTCATGGCAAAAGTGTATGTGGAGAGAGTCTATTTAATAGTAATCATCACTGTGCATTGCTGCCTCAGGGAGTTTAGGCCAGGCAAGTAGTCTGCAGCATCAGGAGGACGATGTTAGTTGTTATAATCCATCATTTTCTATCACTGTCATTTCCTAATTGTTGTCATTTCCTAATTGTTGTCACTTCCATCAGGGTTGTTGCAGAGCTGGACTTTAAACCTTTATGTAGATGCCCTACATGCTGCATATCATAGTATAAAGTCTTTAAAATTAGAAATTCAGAATTGCCAGCATGTTTGGATCCATTAGAACTTGTGTGTGAAGATGTTGGAGAGTATGTTTGAGTTTTATACAACTTCCTCTCAAGGGACAGCTCCGAGCTCTGTTCCTGGGCCAGGGACAGCACCCAGGGAACGGCTGGAGTTGTGCAGGCTCAGGCTGGAGATCAGGGAGAGGTTCTGCTTCCCCCAGAGGGTGCTGGGCACTGCCCAGGCTCCCCAGGGAATGGGCACGGCCCGAGGCTGCCAGAGCTCCAGGAGCGTTTGGGCAGCGCTGCCAGGGATGCCCAGGGTGGGACTGGTGGGGTGTCTGGGCAGGGACAGGGGCTGGACTGGATGATCCTCTTGGTCCTTTCCATCTCAGGATATTCTGTGCTTCTGAAATTCTCATTTCTAAATCAGGCTTTCAAAACTAGGTGAACATAGCATCAGCTGCCATAGATTTCTAAACAAAAGTGCCATAGAATGGCAGGGTCTGATCTGTCACCGTTGGAGCAGTGGCTCCGTCCCTGATTTTATTGCTGTTGCCCACTGGTGTCTGTGAAAAAGGCACTGCACTGCATTGCACTTGGACTGCTGGTACAAAAATGTTCCTCTGACATTTGTCAGAGGTGTGTGAGCCCAGCCATGGTGACAGCAAGCTGCCTCTCTTCCTTTTATTCCAGCTCCATAGCAATTTCTCTTTCAATAGAACCTTAGTTCCTTCCCTCTGCCCTGCTCAGTTTTGCCCTTGGCTTGGTCCTGGCTGCTCTGCCTCTTCCCCATCCCCTGTGTTCCTCATCCCAGCTTGGCCTCACCCCTGCTTCACTTTCACCTTGGCAGTTTTTCCACTCTTGTTCTGTTGCCCTGGAATTCTTTTCTCATCCTGCCCCAACCCCTAAAAATTTCGACCATCTACAAACCTACCTCTATTCTAAAACGGACCCTCTTTATTCTGTCCAAGCCCAAAAAATGGATCTGAGTAAAAGATTTACCTTATTTCCACTTTTTCCTCATTTTATGAATCAAGAGACCTTCAAACTTTTAGAAACAAAAATATTTTGTGTTTGTAAACTGAATTAGAATGTTTTTTTGCTCATCAGGTCATATGGAAACACTTGGCATACATGAAACAGAATTGGCCAGAATTCATTACATTTAAAAAAAAAGCTGATTTATTAGTATGACTTACATCCTTTTTTTTTTTTTTGCATAATAGATACAGTACTTTAAAAGATTTAATTTTTTCTACAATATTGGGTTAATAGCTAATTAAAGAATATACAGGCCTCAATTTTCTATGCAACTTTTTTGCTCATTTGCTTACCTGATTAATTTGGCTTTATTTGGGAGAGGTCTAGAAAGCTCAAATGCTTTTGTTTTTTTCCTCCCATTTTTTTGCATAAAAGATATTTTAAGGACCAAAAAAAAGGACTTCAAGCTAGTAATTCTACTATTAAAGGAGAAAAAATGCTAGTCAGAGACAGGTAGGATGCAGAAATACAGTTACTTTCTTTCCAGTTTGGAACAAAATAGGAACCTGGCAGGTTCTAACAGAAGTATGTTCAAGCACTGGTTTTATTGGTTGGAATGTACATTTCAGGTGTTTCTTCTGTTATTGTATCATGTATATGATGCAAGTTTTATGCATTTGTTCTATGATGTCATTTCAAAAATATTAAACTTTAGTTAAAAACTTGAAAAATTACAACAAGCTAAAAACTGATGGACAGTTTAATGTTCAGTGTTGCCTGGCCTTTTTTTTAATGGTGGGTTTTTTTTTTCCTTTTCTTCAAAACTGTAATTTAGCAGGCAACAACGAATTGTATTTCAAGGAAATTACATTTTTCAATAGATATCTGTTCTGTCAATATTTTGCTTAGACAGAACTACTGTGTACATTTGTTATAAAAACCCAGGCAGCACAAACAAAATATGAATCACCTTCTGTGCTCCCAATACCATGTCTGCTTTGCATTGGTCTGGTACACAAAGGCTCCACACATTCAGGGTAAATGAAATAAAACTTGGATATCTCTGAACATGGGAAGAGTCTGATAATTGAGTCAAAGGATAAAATGTTGGAGAATTTAGTAAAAATATTATAAAATACAGCCTGGAAAGAAGCTTGTCCTGTGGTCTAGTGGAAGGTGTCCCTGCCCAAGGCAGAGGTTGGAATGAGATGGTCTTTAGGGTCCATTCCAACCCAGACCATTCTATGATTTTCTTTTTCCTTTTTTATTAAGGAAAAAAAAAAATTGTTCATCCTCATTTCTAACCAACACACCAGTAATTTGTTTTCTGTGCTTGCTTAGAAGAGAAGAAACATTGTCTGATCTTTCTCTCACTTGATCTAAAGCCTCTCATAGGTTCACAAGCAGATGTATAGATGGATTTTTGGGCCTGTCCTGTGCAGAGCCAGGAGCTGAAATTCGATGATCCTTCTGCGTCAGCATAGTCTGTGATTCTGTGATTTTTTTTCTAATCCATCAGCTTTAAAATAAGCAGCACAAGCACTTTTTGATCCTTAGTTGCCATTCTGCAGTGCATGATGCTTAAGGGCCTCCTCATTTTTAAGGCTGATGGTGAAATGGATTTACAAAGCTGGGTCATAATTGTAAAAATGGTCTGTAGTTTGTTGTATTCTACCCAGTAATTCCAGGATTGTGTGTCAGGGCCACATCTGGATGCATGCCTCTCCCTTGGGAAAGGGCCCAGGGAGTCTGGCTCAGCTGTAAGGCTTTGCTGTGGCTGGTGTGGGAAGGGTGGATCCTGGGAAGATCATCCTGTGTTAGCACCCAGCTGTTGGTTCCAGCAGCACTCACTCCATGCTCCTGGTGTTACTTTATAACTATGGTCTGTTTATCTGCAGTGAATTACCTTGGATAAAGCATGATCCAGGCACATAGCAAAAAGCATGAGCAATAATCTTTCTTCCTATACTGCAACTGCCCTCCTATAAATCACTGCCCTTCAGTGGTTTTCTCTGTGGAGAGATAAGATTCACTGGAGCAGGTTTTCCCCACTCATATCAGCAGAGATTTCATCTCTGGCAGCAGTTGATCATTTTCTTAATTCACAGCAGGCCTTAAAAACCCAGATCCAATATTTTGTGCCTCCCCAACGGTGCAGTTGTTTATCTGTCACTAAGTCCGCTGTCCAATCCGCCTGGCATTAATAAAAATGGAGATTTACCACTCCTGGGGTGTCAGTGAGAGTCAAATCTCAGCAGGAGCAGCAGAAAAGGATTTCTGCTCCTATTTGCATTGGTGCAAATAAGGAGAAGATCAAATGAAGTCATAACAGCAGCAGTGCAAGAGCAGGACTGAGAATCATTTCCAGGCTTCTGTGAAACCACTGTGGGGTTGTTCCTATAATTGCCATAGCAGACTCATAAACTAACCCAAACTTCCCAATAACCTGTGCTGGCTTTATGGCAATTTCAAAAGATATTATTTCCCAAGATATTCTTTTCTCATTTTTAGAGAAATACATGTTTTATGTATATTTTATGGATCTGACAATGCATTCCCATTAAAAAGAGTTACAACACCATTATCATGAAAAGGAAATGGCAAATGTACCATTCGTTTTCCCAGGTTTATGACACTGCAGATCTTATTTTTTGGTTTTGTAACAAATATTTATCAAATTAAAATCAGGAGAGGGTTTTACCTCTTTGTTGTCTTGCAAAGACACACAACTTATGTTAAAAATGTTTCCTCTTGAATTTCTGGGTTTGTGTTGCGAGTCAGTATTGCTAGGATGAGACGGACTGTGATAAAATAAACTCACAAATGCATCACTCCTTCTTTTATAACTTCAAAGCCTGCATGGCAGGAAGGCCGTGAGTAGAAGTTTAAGGAAGGATTGATCCTTAGAGACAAACTGTGTCTTCCCTCAGTGGAATTTATGTCAAGCCCAGGTCAACTAAACACTGAATAGCATACGAGCATTTCACATTTTATTTTGTTTGTGGACTGTAAAAACTCTATAAATGTGTGATATCAGTAGAGTTCTTTCAGCATCATTACATAAAAATCAAGAATGAAAAGACAGTTTTAAGTATGACTTTTTAAAAAGAGCTGTTTGCTGTCTTTTCTTGTATTTTCTTGAGTGAAATCTTAAACCTGAAAGGCTGTAAGGTATTTTTTTACTAACTTCACTAGTACCAGAATTTGACTTCTAATACTTTAATTGGAACTAGGGAGACATCAAGATACAGTTACGATCCATTTTCAAAAATGATTGCCTGAAGTTAAGCACCTACAGCTTTATTCTTTCACATGAGTGACCTGATTTTCAGAAATGCTGGGTTTAGTGCAATTCCCATTAAACCATTGAGAACTGAGTATGTGGAGCTCACGAGAAAATCAGTTTACTTAAATGTCCAAATATAGATGCACTTGCCCAGCTTTAGGCACAGATACTTGGAATTTGACTTCATATTCTTCTGGTACTCTTCTTAGCAAACTAGTAATTTTTAAGTGAGTAAAACTAGTTCTTCTCAGAGTTTAAAAACAAAACAAGGAAATATCTAACAAAATCCCATTTCCTAGTTAAACTGGCATTTTCCCTCTTAAGTCCATTAGTTGTTAAGTACCTTACCAGTGTGATCAAGTTAGCCTTGATCTCTCACAATGCAGTATTTAAACACTTAAACTTTGAGATTTTGATAAGCTTTCATCATTTAGAACTGGTTTTGGAAGTGAGCTGTATCTTACAGAATGAATTTCACAAGCAGTCTAATTGCAATGCAACTTCCATTCTAAATATGAAAATACCTGGTGCTGAAATACTATTAAAAAAGGGTGGAACACAATAATCCTAAGATTTGAAATCAGATCCTAGTGCCGTGTCTATTAAAATTGACTGTGTTAGGCTGGAATGAGCTTGACTTCATTGGAATATATTTATTGTAGTGTATAAAGAGACCTCCAAATCAGAATATTTTTGGAAATTGCTTCTGATAAAGCACAATCCAGAATGGAACAGCTGATTTTCAGATAACTGTGCCATTCTCACTGTAGAAAAATATGTTCTTTTACTTTTATTGGAGAATTTTAACAGTGTGCTTGCAAAAGGTAGAGAAGTGATGAGAAACCGACAGTCTGGAGTCACTTTTCTGGCCACTCCATATTGTAATTGAGTCTGATACCATATCCCAGCTCACCCCATTGTGCCTTGCTATAATGCAGAACAAATGTAAGAACTGCCAGTGCATGCTGCTAGGTTCTGTAATACACAGACACAAAGGCTTAAAAGGCTTTTAAATAAATCCACAATTAGGATCAGTAAAACCCCTTGAAATCAATTTCTGTTGAACCATATCAATAGTTTATCACTCAACTCCCTCTTTCCCTACCTTTCCTGTCAAGAAACTGAAGGCTCAATTTTGTGATTGCGTTTCTTTTCGCGAATAATTCATTAGTAAAATAACTCTGATCAAATGGACAAACATAAAAGCTTTCCTGGTGATCTGGACCTGAGCTTTAAATCACCATCCTGCTTAATGCACCCTCGGAGCAATCCACTGCAGCTCTGTCTCCTTGTCAGGCTGCCTCTGGTTGGGCTGCAGAATTTACCTGGACATTCACATTTGCAAACTCTGACTGCCTGTCAGATGGAACTTGTTTTGCTAAAAATCAGTGATGTCAACCCATAAAAGAATCAGGCCTCTAGCGTCAGCAGTGTTTTATGGGAAAAGGTGGTGATTCACTCTGCTCTGCCCATGGAGCTGCTTGAACCATAAGCAAATAATTTGCTTGGTGAATCGTTCATGCTTCGTTAATCTGAAATTTATTGGTAAAATAATATTATTCAGCCATTTTTTAAAATAACCACAAAGCCCTAATTTTTGTGTGCTTAATACATTACTGTTGAAATTATCATCAGTTACTGTGAAATACCATAGAAACTGTCCAATAAATGTGATGGATTGTGTAATTAACTCTTGATCAGCACTGATTTTCAGTGATGTTACCCAGTGAACCTGAGGGTACTTCATGACCTTCACACTGGGTATACAGCTAATTACTCCTTGGGCAATAATTATTAAGTTTTTTTTAACCTCAGTTTGTCATTTTGTCTTGTAAACTATTATGTTATTGAGCTTCTCAATCCATTTGGCTATAAAACTGCAGCTCTCAGAGGGCTCCCTAAATTGTCTCTGTGACTGTATGGATTACACCAACTTCATTAAGTAGATTACAGGGATGTCTGTTTTGCAGGTTTTCCATTGATCGCCACACTGACCTTGAGAGACAGTTCAACATCAACGCAGAGGATGGGAAAATAACTCTGGCAACACCCCTGGACAGAGAAACCAGCACATGGCACAACATCACCATTGTAGCCACTGAAACCAGTAAGTGTTTGTGTACTCTGACTGTTCTGTTGGGTTTATAATTGATTTTAAAAGGCCGTGCAGTGGAAGCTGTATATAATCCAGTAAAATAAAATGGATTGGGTGTTTAAAGTAGAGAATCTTTGAAAGGAAGCTTAATTTGTATGCAAGCTCCATTTCTTTTAGTTTTTACAACTGCACATTTTTTTCCAGTGAATATGGTGATAGAGATTTTGAACAGATAGGTGAGTACATATGTACAGGGTATGCAGGATAAACATTAAAAAACAGTTTAAAAAGCCCAAACCAAAGCCTTATAATTAGCTATATTAAGACAGAAAAAATTAAAGCTTTGCTGTGTAGAAGTAAATTGAAGGCTCAACCCAGACATTTTTAATTCTGAGTGCTATTATGTTTCAGAGCCATAAATGATTAAGCACAGAGGTAATGTTGCATGAAAGTAGTGCTGTTGGATACGTATGGATGAGTTTACTCACACCCAGCTCTCAACAAGAACCTGCATTGTTCAGGTCCACAGAGCCCTGGTGGCTGCTCTGCACATCTGAGTCAGGAGAGCTGCCCTGCCTGGCAATACGGGTCATGGATTTTAATCAAGGAGAATTCTTAATTAATTTGGAGCTGCTGATAGGATCACGCACGACAGTCTAATTTATTATTCATCTTAGCACTGTATTTTAGACAATAGATTTGACACAAGCAAAGGAGCAGGTGGGGAATGCGGGGCTGCCACCCTGTGTCGTGTCCTGAACTGGAGCACACAAACCCTGGAACTCTGTCCTGCCCTCACTGTACAGGCAGAACCTGCTTTGTGCACACACTTGAGCCAGCACTGCAGGAATATCTGTCCTCAAAGCCTGGTGGAGAGAACTGGGTGATGCTTGTCCCACAAATCTCTTTTTTGAAGGATACAGCATTATGGTACAGAGCATTTGAAGCTCAGTTTCATAGTATTGCAGCTATGAACATAATAAATTGGGGGATAAAATATGCTTATTTGGCCCAGTTTTGCTGTGTAATATTTTTCCTGTGGTACTTGTTTTCAAAAACAAACCTGTTAGGAATCTGTGACACACCTAAGTCTGAGTGCAAACCAAGCTCCCAACTTCCACTCCTTGTACCCTGTGTTCCTCTGACCCACCTCAGTAATTCGGGGATTTCGTTGCCAGTAGTGCCAACAGTGCCATGTTACTGTTCCTTCTTGCAGCCAAACCATACTTTAATAAATTAGCTGAAATACTTTCTGCTTGAAGGGAAGCCAAGCCACAGGGAATCACACAAGGAAAGAAAGGAAGATCTGGTTTCACTGGGTATATTTCCCCAGGTTAATATCTAACCAGTTAATAATTTTAATGTTTTTAAAGGAAAAATACTTAAAATTTCCATACTAATTTTCTCAGATCATGAGATTTACCAACAGCATGGAAAGCACAATTCTTCGTTTATGATCTGAAATATTCAGATGTAAAGTGAAGTCCTTTTACATTTTGTTTCCTCCAAAAAGTCAAAAGGGAACAAAATAAAAGGAATAAATTTGCAAGACACTCCTCCAGTTTATTTTTATATCTCCCTTACATGTGTGTGTCAGAGCAAAGTTGCCAGAAGAGCACTTTACTAAGCCACACAAAAATGAAGTCTGCCCGTTGCATTTTCAGTTTTTTAAAACATAATTATACTCAAGGATTTTGTAAGAAGTCAGCCTTGTCATTAGACTTCATGGGAGCCTCAGCATCTACTGCTATTGTAAAATTGCCTCTTATCAGACTGGCTATGAAAATAATAATGCCAATCTTGTTCTAAGCATTTATGTTCCTCCTGATGGCTTATTTTTGCATTCCTAATATATTTATTTGACATTTACATAAAACAAGGGCTTAATTCCATAGACTACTCTCTTTGCTTATTTAAGTGAAATTATTTTTAAGCTCCTCAAGCAGAAATTAAATTTGCTTATAGAACTGTCAAACAGGGGAAAATGGGCATTTTTAGGTTTTTTTTCCAAGACAGTAATAGGCAAAATCTCTGCTGTAAAATAACAGAAATCTGTTGGAGGCAGACACAAGCAGCAAATGCAAATACAAAGAGTGTCATTACAACGCCTTCACTGACAGTCTTATTAATGGACTGCTGATCTCTCCCAGGAAAATAAATATGTTGGAATTGTTCATGCAGGAACATTTCCTCTTCCTGGGCTGGCTGCTTCCCAGGGCCTGTGCAAGGCTCTCCCCTCCATCTGCAGGGCAATGACCAGACCATTTAATTGCCATTAAATTTGCTTACTCCTCATAAGCCATCAGACTGGATTTTTATTTCTTGATTCCCAGCATGGTAGATCCTAAATATGCCCTGATTTAACAACACTTTCATAGATAAACACCAACTTTCTCCAAACCATAATTCACTATTTCAGAGCTTTGTGCTGGTAAGACACCTGCAGCTAAATTTGTGCTCTGAAGTGAGGTAATTTTTGGCAGTTTCCTGCTGTCATCATCCCCCAGCCACTGTCTTAGGTAGGAATCTTCAAAGACAGGAATGGAGCATTACTGCTTCTGCATTTTCTCTTGAAATAGGGATGAAGATCCTCAGACTTGCTGATCTTTTGAAAAGTGATCAGATTTAAAATGTGTGTGGATAATTTTAAACATTCTTAATCTGAGTGGTGGAAAATATGAGCTCAGCCTTCTCACTTCTAGCAAAACTAGGAGGAGAAACAGAAAAACATGAGCCAATGCTGAAAGTGGCTCTTTTGTGGGTATACTTGACAGGCAAAAGACCAGTTTGGAGGTTTTCTGTGGGATTTTTGTGGGGTTTTTCATTTGGTTGGGTTTTTATTTAGAAGAGAGATATTTTCTGTTCTTATTCATAGACAAGTGTCTGGCCAGTGCTTGTTCAGAACAAATTCATGCTATTGGTGACAAATAGTATTGTATTCAGAGACCTGTGCAAATTAAGACATCTTGGATGGTGCTGTTTCCCTCCTTTACTTTCCCATTGCTGACAGACTCTTTTGAAGGACTTTCTGGTTTTCTGCACCCTTTGTTTTCAGGGAGTTAAACTGGCCAGCCAGACTAAAGAACAGCTGCTTTGAATGGCTCTCCCTCAGACATTTGCTCAGACTTTTGCATTGCCTTTATTTTCTGGTTCCTGAAATGCGTGGCCAATGCACAGAGCTTTTGCCTCCTGTTTAAATCCCAGTAACCACGTTGCATTCTGCTTGTGTTGAGGGACACAGCTGGTGCAGGTAGCTTGGTTTGCAGGCTGCAGGATGAGCTCTGGGTGGGAGCCCAGAGGGACAGGAGGATGTGACCTGTGACCCTTTGCACGACAGGGGATCCGACGACGAGTGGCACAGCTGGGTGAGGAACACCCAGAGCCAGTGCAGGAGCCCAGGGCTCAGGAGGAAGAGCAAAGGCTTCCCTGTGCTTGGGCTGTGAAGGGCTAAAAGCCCAGGGATAAAAGCCTTTGTGGGGGTCCCTCTCAAAGGCACAAGCTCGGGCTGTGTCTGTGTTACTGTGCCGGGAATAAATGGCTTTATGGAACAAGAGATCTGAGACTGCTGAGTGAAACCTGGGCTGGAACCAGTGAGGAAACCTGGGCTGGCTGTGAGTGGGGTGTGGGGAGTCAAGAGGGAACCTGGAGTCACTGCTGGGTCCCATCAGTGACAGCATGGGGTGGTTGGGAGTGTGACTGACAGAGAGTCCCATCAATGGTCACACTGGGAAGTTCCCTTAAGAGTTGTATGCCCACAAGAGCAAATTCTTCAATCTTTTTGTGGTTACTAAAGATGAAACCATGCAAAGAGCCATCTGTGGAAAACAATGAACTGAATGAGATTAACATGGTACCAGGTGATGTTTAGGTGATACAGGTGATATTTAGGTGCTGGTTTCAGTATTTCAGATTTAGTTATAAGTTTCCCTTTAAACTCCTTCTGCAGCTTTGGTCCTTTCACCTGCTACCCCTACATCTGTCTACTCCTAAATATTCCATATATTTTGCACATTTTTCCTATTGTGTGGTTTCTTACGTCTCTTTCTTATGTGATCAGATTAATTTTTGCCTCTTTGTTGTTCAACATTTTTCCTCCCTGGTCTCCTCTGTGCTGATAAATTCTGCCATATGGATTTTTAAGAGAAGATAATATTAGAAAGAGCTTTGACATGTTTGAAAGATCCCTCTGAAATGCAGGCTTAGGGTGTGCAGAAAAAGTACGCTCATGGCAAGGGTGAGACTCAAAGCTATTGAACCTGTGAATTGGTTCTTAAATTTTCTTTCTACATTGCCATTCATCCAGGTTTACCCTGCTGAATGGAAAGGAGCAGGAATATCCAGGTGATGACAGGCTGGAGGAAGAAGGTCCACTGGCAAAAAGATTGCCTGAGAATGAACCTTTGTGCTCTGTGGATATAAAGGGTGAACGTTGTCACTGCCTCTGGACTCTAAACACTGAACTAATGAGATTTCTCATTAGTTTGTGGTGTAGCTGAGACTTACATGAACTTGAAGTTGTAGCCAAGGTTGGGAGGTTTATTTTAAATTTAAATGCTTGAGAGAAGAGGGATGAATACAGTCTTGCTTTGTAAGTCAGGGTTGATAGTGCTGCTCATGTGTTTGAGCTCTCTGGAGCTATATCCTGAACAGGAAAGGAATCTGGGGGCATGTGCAAGGATTTTTTGACAGCCTGAATTGCAGTGCAGTAAGAATGAATGATCAAATTACAGACGTCTCTTTTGGTGCATCTTTTTTGTGTGTACAAAGGCTCATCACATCTTTGGTTCTTTGCTACTTGCTTGAAATGAATTTTCTACCATTCAGTAAAATCTAGTGAAGTCAGGATCCTAATAGTCAGATGCGATCCCATTCTCCTGAACCCACAAATACGTTTTTTCCTTGTGTAGATTACAATTATAGCTGTAACTCCTGCTCCCATTGACATGCTTGTGTTGCTGGCATTAACTGGTTGGCAATTTTGCTAGGCAGTGAAGCAGAGCAGGGTTCAGACTGGGCTTAACCTCCTCAGTATTCTCCCGGTTTCTTGCACAGGTTTTGCAGCACTTACCACGTTACATGTTGTCAATGCTAGTCAGAGGAAAAGAAAATCAAATAGCCATGACTTATTTATTAGACCATTTTTGCTCTAGATTCTGAATGGAGCTCAGAATCACTGATCATTCAAGCGATCAGATTGCCAGACATGGATAAGGCATGTAATAATTAAACTCTGTCCTCTTTTTGCCTCCAGCTCCATGGATTTCCATTTCCATTTTCTAATGGCTGGAACAGCCACCTTGCAGGTACTTTCCCAGCACACTCACTATGTAAGCCATCAATACTAAGGAAATGCCCTGTACTTCCATCATTGCTGGTCAATTGATATAACAACAGTAGTAATAAATGGAGAACTGGTGTAGTTTGAAACCAAAGCAAAGACTTATCTCAGAAAAGCTGGTTTAACTTAGCCTAGAAAGAAATTTATTAGCAACATAATTTGACTGCACGACAGTCCTCTGATTTAAATATGAATGTCCTGATATTTGCATACGCATGCCTCCTAAACTGAAGCTGAGATCTGCTTGAGATACAGGATTCTAGTGAATTCTTTGGAAACAAAATATACTGCAATGCCTTCATTATTAGCAATGCTTATCTGAAATTCTCTTTTTAAAAAGTGAGGTAATCTTTTTCCCCAGAATATGTGTATTTCAGAGTAGAGCTTCCTTGAATGATACCATAGATTTCAACAAGTAAAGACTTCTAAATATATTCCACTTGGCAGGCTCAGATTTGTGACAAACACATCAATAAATAACAGAAAGCCTGGCTCATTATCTTTAAAGACAGTTAAATGATGATCCCTTTAAAGTCCCAAAGTTTTCCTTCATCCGATGAAGCACTGAGTGGACTACTCAAGGTTTAATATTTTCCTCCAAGCTGTGTTTTGATCATTTGCAGCACTGGATTCTTCTCCATCTTAGGCTGGATATTAGGAGAAATTGTTCCCTGGGAGGGTGGGCAGGCCCTGGCACAGGGTGCCCAGAGAAGCTGTGGCTGCCTCTGGAAGTGTCCAAGGCCAGGTTGGACATTGGGGCTTGGAGTACCCTGGGACAGTGGAAGGTGTCCCTGCCATGGCAGGGGGTGGAACAAGGTTAGTTTTAAGGTCCTTCCAACCCAAACCACTCTGGGATTCTGTGATCCTCACACCCTGCACATCACACTCACAGATGTACAACAGAGCAGTCCACTGGGGAATTCCAAAGCCAGTGCCTGGGTGAGGATATTTCTCGTAGCCTGGAGCTGTACTTTTAGCCAAGTTTTAAATCTCTGAGTGGAGGGTTTTAATGGAATTTCTGTTGTCCTTATTCCGCAGGCACTGCAGTCACAGAGATATTATTTTCATTGTGATTTGCTGCTTGATCAAAGGGTTCTTGGCACTCAGCCCCACATGCCAAGGAAGCAGTGCTCCTGTGGCAGCCTCAGCCCCCTGCCCAAGGACTGGGCAAAGCACCAGAACTGCCACAAGCAGTAGAAATTCTCATGAATAATTATTCAAAACAAGAGGTGGAAATCTAGACAAGATCTTGAAATCTAAATGGCAATTTGACCGCAGTAAATATTTTCCAGGCCCAGAGCAGAGGAGTCTCAAGGACAAAGCTGTGGGCTCTGTCTGACACAGGTAATTACCCACACCAACGGCATTCTTTGGAAATGAAGAAGTATGAGGCAATTTTGTCACCTAATGGGAAAGGGCATAAAGCCAGAAAAGCTCTATATGGTTTACTGAGAATATAAATACAGTAATTGAATCATCACCCAGCACATGCACTGCTAAAGTTACCTATATTGTGTATTCCCTTAAAAAATCCAAGGACACTAATTAAAAGGGAAGAGAGACATATTTCTTCAAAACAAGCCTTCAGCTACAATGTACTTTTTAATGCCACAAATACCTTTGCTTTCATTATGCTTTCATTTATTTAATTTTATTTAGCCTTTTATGGTAAAAATAACTACAGGCATTATTAGCAATAATTTTAACATTTTCGGGAGTAACTTTGGTACATCATATAATTATCTTTAAATGAGGGCTGAGTAAATTTCAGTAAGTTTGAGAAAGAGAAGGAAACAAGACTTTATGGAGGTTTAAACAAGAGGAGCTCAAGAATATTAACCTTTTCTGCTTGACCCTTTTTGCTCTGGTTTAGTGGAACTCAAGCTATATAATCCATCACTTTTACACTGAAACACAGAATTTACTAAGGTAGTTTTTGTCCATTTGCACATAACTACAGGGCTACACAGAGCTCCTCAGATCCTGATGGGTCGCTGCCATTGGGCAGTGGAGGGCTGGTGCATCTTGTCAAGCCAGTTTTCAGTTCTCAGCTGTCAAAGTGTATTTAAACATAGCACAAAATATCCCATTAGCATTTCACACAGCTCAAAAATAGCAGGAGAGGTGTTCCACAAAGATAATAGCATGGCAGTGGCCATATTATGAGGAAATATGAATGGGAAGGGAGTGTGCTTATGAAACAATTTCTGTATGAAATGGCCTCAGTAGCTCAGGAGCAAGCCCTGAAATTCAGGTATGGGATGCCAAGTAGAAGTTGGAGGCCTCTGATTCCAGAGGGAGGCATGGAAGGCAGCTGTGAATAAAGCATCTGAGTAATTCAGTAAAAAGAAACAAATAAAAGGTCAAAGAAGGTAGTAAACATCATTATGGCAAGGAAAAGGAGAGAGATTTGCAGGAACAGTCTAAACTGTATTTCTGTTTTCTGGGCATTATAAATCCAGGCTAGACATCAAGTTCCAGAGTGGCAAATACTCATTTCACAAAGACATACTGGAGTTGGAACACTGTTCAAAGCTTAAAACACAAAAGGTTAGGGCATTAGGTGGTGTTTTAGAAAGAAATAAGGTTTCCTGGGGCACAAAACAGGGAAGGATTCAGGTAAGGAGTACAGGCAGAAGTGTACACAACTAACTAATGAACAGAATATTTTGTAGTTACTTTGAGGAAATCTGGGGGCTGGTTAAGCTGACCATATAGATATATATAGATATATAGATGAGATGTAGATACATACATGTATTAGCAAAGTAAGTGCATCTTTACCCCGACCAGCTACCAACTGGCCATCTGCACTTCGAACATTTGAATTAGAAGTTCTAAAGAAAAGAAGATTGATCTTAGAATTACTGTGTGGAATTCACCTCATTTGAGAAGCTGAGTTCGTCAGTCCTGAGCAGAATGGGACTATCTGAAATCTCCACTGGTTTTTCTGCTTGAGAGCAGGTCAGAGTAGAGATTTGTAACTCAGTATAATTTTAGACAATCTTCTTCAAGCACATTTCTGTCTAGAATAAAGACTCTGAGCGGCATGCTCTGAGTTTCTGGCAAAGGTGCAGGGTAGCAAAAATGGAACTATTTTCTGGCTGAAGAGCAAAGGAGATGATATTTTTAAAGGTGCATTCTAATGAACTAGGGAGGTCTTTTTTGCTTATTGCTGAAGGTATGCAAATAAGAAGGTTTGATGCCTAGAACCTGATTCATATCCAGGATATCGAGCAATATTTTATCTGTGAAGGAAACATAAGAGTAATTAAATTGCACTATTAAGAAAATCAGTCTCAGAAAGGAATATGAGCTCTAAAAGTAATGACATTTAAATACTTCTATAATAAATTCTGCTTTAATAACAATTTTTATTAAAGCATTTTGATGTTTTGTCTATGAGTAAGGGAGGGATTTCATTTGAGCTATAAATTATTTTACTTCAATCATGAAATCATTTCAAATAAAAAAACCCAAATATTCCAGACAACTTGTTCTCAATCAGTCTGCTTATTGTTATTATTATTGCTGCTAGTCATTAGAAAATTTCATAGCTAATTATAATTGACAATAAGACCTTGCATATCTAAGTCAATATAAGATTTTAATATTCATGATGTATTAACATATTAATAATATAATTGCTCTAAAGTGTGGGCCAGATTCCTGACTGTTTTATGGCAGCACAATTCCTTTGTTTCAGCTGGAATTGAGAAACAAAGCAGGAAGTCATGTCCTGGTACATTTGTTGTGTCTTAAAAGTTTTTCTTAATCAATTTCTTTTCCTGGTCGTTCACTGCCTTATTTTTGAGTCAAATTCTTTTCTGTCATTCAAGGACACCATATTATTTTCTGGATTTTTTTTTTTTTCCCCTCATTGTTATATTTAGAAATTAAAACCTGTTACTTCCTCACAACGATTTAAGGCATTGCACTGCCTCGGAAAATCTGGAGTCCTAGTTAGGCTTGTGGTGCTGTGATCCACAAAAGTATGGATCCAGTGGTATTTCATCACACTGTTATTACTCTAGAGTGTATAATGAGAATATCAGAAAGATGATTCTGAGATTCTTTGTTTTCCTTCTTTCCTTCTTGCTGGTGCATGCCACAAGGAAATGGAAAACCTTTGATCAAAATCTTTTAGTGGGCTCTGACTTTTGCTGAAATGCTGGGTCTGTAGAGCAGTGCTTCCTACTTGCAGATGCTTCCAGAGATCACAAATGTTGTTTTTCTACTGCTTACTCTTGAAGTGAGGTATCATTTGCTCATCTGTTTTATATTTGTTTGTTTGTTTGTTTGATGTGCTTTGACTTTTTGCAAAAAAATTTAACTGTAAAACTTCAAACATTTCTAGGTTGCCATTTCTTGTAGTTAGCAAGTGCTAAAACTTCAGCTGTATTTTTAATTTTTGGGGTCGTAATGATTCCCCATTTCAATACATAACACAGTTAATTTACTGAGTGTGACATAACTGCAAGCTTCCTCCTGACTGGTGTCCTCGTTAGAGACAAATAAGGCTCATTTACACAGTGCTTTATCACAAATACAGGTTGTTTTCTGCCAGCAGTTGTTTCAGTTTGGTCTCTGGATAGATGTGTGGGCGGAAGGATGTTGGCAGTATTGGGTTTTTTTATCATTTTCCCTTAAGGATTTACTTAGGATTGGTGAATAAACTGGAATTGCTTCATTGTCATAAACCTGACATGACTTTAGCAGTTTCCAATACAACCTGCTCAAGCAGCTCTACTAATACTTTATTTTGAATTATGTATTTGTTTACTCATATTGATGTGTCACACATATCTTGATTATGTGTTACTGTGAATATACAGCTCACCGTGGTCAAAATTAGATATGCAGAGCAGCCTCTAAGGACATGCTGTTTGCATCCAGAGCTTCTGTCAAGAGACCCATAGTTTTTACTCAAATATTGCAAAGATGCTACAATATCTGTTTAGAATGTCCATTCCAACCCTTTCCAAGCCTCATCCCGTCCATTTGTTCCCCCTGCTTTCATATCCCCGTTTTTCTCTCCTAGTGCATATCCCATGCATTCACAGAATTCCAGAATCACTGGGGTTGGAAAAGAGCTCCCAGGCCACGGAGTCCAAGCTGTGCCCCATCCCCACCTTGTCCCCAGCCCAGAGCTCTGAGTGCCACCTCCAGCCCTTCCTTGGACACTTCCAGGGATGGCCACTCCAAACCTCCCTGGGCAGCCCCTGCCAAGGCCTGAGCACCCTTTCCATGGGGAAATTCCTGCTGCTGTCCACCCTGAGCCTCCCCCGGCCCAGCCTGAGGCCGTTCCCTCTCCTCCTGTCCCTGTTCCCTGCCAGCAGAGCCCGACCCCCCCGGCTGCCCCCTCCTGTCAGGGACTTGTGCAGAGCCACAAGGTCCCCCCTGAGCCTCCTTTGCTCCAGCCTGAGCCCCTTTCCCAGCTCCCTCAGCCTCTCCTGGGGCTCCAGCCCCTTCCCAGCTCCGTTCCCTGCCCTGGACACGCTCCAGCCCCTCAGGGTCTCTCTGGCCATGAGGGCCCAGAACTGGACACGGCCCTCAAGGTCCCTCAGCAGTGCCAGCACAGGGGACGGGCACTGCCCTGGTCCTGCTGCCACCCCAGGGCTGGGACAGCTCAGGTGCCATTGGCCTCTTGCCCACCTGGGCACCCCTGGGCTCGTGTCCAGCCCCTGTCCCAGCACCCCAGGGCCTTTCCCACTGGGCACTTTCCAGCCCCTCTGCCCCAGCCCGGAGCATTCATGGGGTTGGTGTGACCCCAGGGCAGGACCTGGCACTTGTCCCTGTTGTCCCTCACATCACTGTCCTCAGCCCATGGATCCAGACTGTCCAGATCCCTCTGCAGAGCCTTCCTGCCCTCCAGCAGATCCATGCTCCCACCCAACTTGGTGCAAACTGACTGAGAGTCCCCCCAATCTCCTCATCCAGATCATCCATAAAGATACTGAACAGCACTGGGCTCAACACTGAGCCTGGAGTACATCCCTAGTGCCTGGCCCCAGCTGGATGTGGCACCATTCCCCATTTCTGGGTTGGGCCATCAGCCATTCTGTAATCCAGAGAAGATGCACCTGTCCAAGCCGTGGGCTGCAGCTTCTCCAGGAGAATGTCATGGGAGACAGTTTCACAGGCTTTGTGGTGACATCCAGGTTAATACATCCACAGCCTCCGTATCACTCTTGCATGCAGTATGTATGTTCCATGCAATGAGTACTCATGTTACTCAGTACCTGCAGCATCTCCTATCCCTTCTAGAATTTGCTTTTTGGAGCACTTGCTGGTTAATAGGAAGTGGTGACATCAAGGTGGAGTTTTCAAAACACAAACATTGTGATTAAAGCAACCCAGCACTCAGAGTGATTTGGGATAACCAGAGTTTCTGGGTTGTTGTGTTTTTGGAAGGGTGGCATGAGGGGTGGGGGTTGCCTTTGCTTCCCATTCCCCTCCAGGCCCAAGGTGGATATGAATTACTTTCAGCATCCTCTACTCCCTCCAGGACAAACTTAGAGCTCGCTCACTGTGGTCCATGTTCTCATTCTCATTGCAGCAGAGGATAACTTCTCCTCTCTCATCCTGCACAGCTAAATCTAAATAGAACAGGATGGTTTGACTTTCCCTTATAACCAGGGTTGTGGTAGAACAGGCCCTTTTCACACATGTGAACTACGTTTGAGGGGATGTTTTGCTTTTCTGATCTAGTCTCTCCTTTCCAAGCCCTTTTGATCCCTCTGTGCACTCAGACAAGACAATATCATGCAAATACACCAAGCAAAATAAGATACTTCTGCAGAAAATTACAAACCTTTCCCAGTTTTGCAAATGGATCTTACAATTCACGGAGTATCAGAGGTAATTACAGAGTAACTATTTGTGAGGCTGCTGAATAACTGCACAGCTTCATGGCATGAAAAATAGCAGAGAGGTTGCATTTGAATGTCGAATTACGGCCTGACCTCGGATGAGCAAAATGAGGGCTAACT
Source organism: Corvus kubaryi (assembly GCF_017639235.1). Classification (NCBI taxonomy): domain Eukaryota; kingdom Metazoa; phylum Chordata; class Aves; order Passeriformes; family Corvidae; genus Corvus; species Corvus kubaryi. Next base: position 16,278,475 of record NW_024581093.1, on the reverse strand, counting down.
GATTCTATCAGTATTCATTGTACCTGTATGAAAGGAATAGACTCCCTGTCTTAAATTTGGTTTTATTATCAAGTTTTATAAATCAGTGTCAATCCTTTGAAGTTAACAAAGTACCCAGTTGAAATCCCTGGTTTAATTTAAGGTATATTTATATTTGAAAAATTATTTCAAATGTAGGAAATGATGAAGTATTGGTACTTACAGTAGCAAGCAAAAAACTGAGTGCAGGGCTAGGTGGAATATCACTGATAAAAACAAGATTCATTTGGTCTTTTTGCAGGCATGACTCCATTTTCTGCAAATTTTATGTAGTTGATTCAGATTCTGATTGGTTCTGGATTATAGGAAATAATTTTAATGTCTTATGTGGATTTACGTGCAAGTAAAAGAAACCCCCACAGAAAAAGAAAGTAAGTGAAAACAGGACCTGAGGAATATGGAGTATTTAATTAACATTTTCCGGCATGGTGTGTGCACATATCAAAGAAATGTTATTCTTTTTTGTTTTGTTCTGTTTTGATACTGTCAGCAACCTGAAAGTAAAGTCAGTGCCTTAGTCCCAAGTGCTACATCTCATATATTGATTAAAGGTAGGTGAGTGTGGCCTTCCTGAGTCACCTCTTTCCAAATGGAGTTGCTGAACTTTGGGAACCTCTTAACTCCAAATTCAGCTTTGAAGAGGTGGATGACATTACCTCTTGGTAAGTTGGTTAAAGTTGTGACAAGTTGGTTAAACTTGTGACAGTCTCTCAGTGAGGAAATAGAAACAGAGTGTGACAAAGCTTTCCTCTTGCCTCATTCATCCTTCTGGAGCCCACAACGAAATAAACCCAGTGAGCGACTGAAAGGAGACGAAAATTCTCAACTCGGTTATTATTTTTCTCCCAAAGAATGACTTAAGGAACAAACCTGAGAAATATGTTCCACATCTTTTCCTTTCCGCGCCCCTCCCACACACATGCACACACAGAGACTCGCCACAATCTGTGCTCCTCCGGCATGCTCCATGTGCTGAAAGAAATACAAATGGAATAATAATTAGGAGGCAGTGTTTGTTTCTTGTCTTAGCAGCTCCTACAGGAACCTTGCTGCTGGGTACTGATATGTTTATATTGCTATTTAGATAATCCAGAACTTCTCATCCTTTAAAAATACAATCATTTCATTGGGGAATCTATATCTTCCCTGTGAACAATTCTGCCTGGGTTTTTAGTTTGATTGTTTGAGTTTTCTCCTAGCTCAGAAATAGCTTGTGTTCTGGTATTTTTAAGAGAAATGCTGGCTGGCAATTACTGCTGTCTTCCTGGAAATTTTGGAGTGGGTTTCAGGCACTCAACCTCTCTTGAATCAGATCATTACCCAGTGCTGCAGACAAACGAGCCCAGAATTTGGTGCGTTATTTGATTTCTAGAGTTAAGCTTCAACATAAATAAAACCTCGATTTCACAAGAGCATCTGTGTATCTAAGGATTTTTTAAGTCAGATTTGTCAGTTTTATGCGGCAGAAAGATTGTTATAAGTGGTGGCATTCTAGAGGTAAAGGATTGCCTAAAGAAAACAATAACATAAACTCTAACAGGAGAAATAAACTTGTCCTGAGGGTGGATTATCTTAATAAAGTCATCAGATGCAACTTTGATAAAGTCATGGGAACTGGCTCTGTTAAAATACAACTTAATAAGTTTGAAATATAAGGGATGTAAACCAAGCGCTGTTGTTTTTATTAAGTCAGTGATTCAGATTTTGTTTTGATTTCTTTGTTAGAACTAGGACTTCTCTACTTCTAATTCAAAGTTTTATTATGGTAGAAGTTTCACTGAATCAGAGAAGCATGAAATAACCATTTCCAAACCATGTGGTGGTAATAATAACAATAACAATAATGATAATATGAATAATAGTAACAATAAAAGATGGATTATTTTCTAGGAAGTTACTTTCTATTCAGGTACTTAATTTTAGGTAAAATTCGTGACAGCTAATGACTTTTTAAAAAGAACATTGAAGTGATTTTGGATGATTTAATTACCTAAAGGGAAACTTGACTAAACTGGATTTCTTTGGGTAAAATAAATTATAAAGTTCCTTTTTGGCCTCAATAATTCTCTTTATCTCAAAAACCATTGTATCAGTCAAGGGAAGACAGGGGGAAGTGTTTTAAGCAAGCTTATGAGGACTTTAAGTGTTCATGGGAGTTGAAAAGCAGCATTATATTTTGTTAGTTATGGCACAAGACCAAAAATTATATTTATAAGCTCTAGTTACTCCTAGTAGGACTGGCTGTGTGCAGTAACCGTGTTGACAACACTCAGTGCTTTGTAATACAAATTTCCTACAATACATCTCAGTCATGCAGGGCTTTTTCCATGAAGGAAGAAAAGTGTTGATTCCAATAACAAGTGGTAAAACATGGGGATGTAGTCTCCAAAGGTTCAGGTTTGGAGACACTAAGTTGCTTGATAATTTTTGTTTGTTTGTTTGCTTGTTTTGAATTGGACTTTGGTTATCTGATCTGCCTAGTCATTTTGGTATCAAACTCTGCTGCCTTTTTAAACCCTGAGTGGGTTTCAGTGGGTTACTCAGCAAGCTGGGTATTTCAAGCATTTAATGTGCCAGTAGAATCTTGAGAACTGGGGAGAAAAGCAGAAGAGCGTTTTAGGAGCTTATAACCCTTGTAAACCTTTCAATATTCATTTCTTAACTCAGATGGATTTTCCATTATTTTTGGAAGGTTTTTTTTTATCAACCCCAACTAAGTTCCACTAGGGTTTTTTTTTTTTTTTTGCATTGAGTCTTCCTTTCCTTGGATCTGCCTAGATGCTCCTTTCTGTGTGTCTGTGTTCTGTGCTCATCTGGGTCTCACTGCTGGAGCTCAGAAATGTTCTGTGCTCATCTAGACACAGAGTCCCCAGATGATTAACTAAGTCCTTCTGTGCAGACATAGCTTGAAAAGATTTTTATTTAACTGGACTCATGGAAATTTTCTCAATAGTTCTTAATCTTGCTCCTCAAAGTGTTAAATTTTCAAACAAAGCTGATGCTTTTCAAGTGACAGCCCTGATGATACTTCTGCAATGCAAGATTCAAGGTAGGTCTTTTTAAACTGTGCATCACAATAAATACAGGTGATAAAACTTTTAAAACTCTGATTAGTTCCTTAGAGGGTCTCTAACTTTACATTTTTTTTATGATTTTGCATAAAATAGCTGATTGGAAGTTAAGCAATCAGTCTTGCTGTCTACCTGGTACATGCAAGAGCACTCAGTCTCCCTTAAATCTACTGACTGAGAGGTTTATTGGGAAAAAAAAAAAAAAACAACAAACCAAACAAAACCTCCACAGTGATTAAACTCAGTTTTGTGCCTAGTTTAGAAAGAACTGACTGTCCATTCATACAAAGGAGGAGAAGTTCTGAATGTTGAATGCTGATCAGTGAGACACCCAACAGCCTGAAGGGCAGTGACCATGCTGTATTGGCAGTTTGGGATCAGTCTGGATCCACTTCAATCCCTTCCTACTCCCAGTTCAAGGATTTGGGGCATTGCCAGCAGAGCTGGGTTTAAACTTGGACATCCTCTGTACATGTTTTACCACCGAGAATCTGCAGACATGAAACGTATGGAAATGAACAGATGGAACTATCTCATTCTGGCAGCGTTTTCAACCTGGGTTTGCTTAGTGAGGACTCATTAATGTGTTTGAATAGGTGGGCTCAGGGTGAAGGAAAACACATAGCACAAAGGGGAATTTCACTGGGAAGTTTGGGATGACAAAATAATGCAGTGTGTTCAGGGTGGTGGGCAGTACAACCTGTAGATACATTTCCCTCTCTATCTCTCTCTTTCTCAGCAACAAAGTTCACCACAGTCACAGGAGCCCTAAAAGGCAGTGGATATCCCCTTGTTTGGAGATTTCCAAACCAGCTGAGTCTCTCTTGTGTTTAGTAAATTAATTTTTTAAATGAATTCTCATCAAGTTTCTAATTATAATATCTTTAAATTTAATGTTTGTATTTCTGATGAAAGACAAACATTTTGGGGGCAGTCACAAGGGACATGAATAATTTCTTTAGAAGCTTTTCTAATTAATAACATTTCTCTGTAATGTCTTAAAATTTGAACTGCCATCATTTCATTAATTTAGATAAAAGTAAATCTTTACTGTTTAAATATGACACTAGTGCTGAGAATTCTGATAAGCTGGAGATTCATTGTCTGTATTTTTATCAAATGAAAATTTAAAAAAAGTGTTTAAAATGTTTGGGATTCATGATTTGCATATTATCTTTTATTTGGTTTCAAATACATTATTATTTCATGGCATAAATGTTCACCCCACCTGTTAATCAGTAAGATCATAAAATACAAAATAGACATAAATATTGCTCATACAATATTTTGGTGGGTGTTTCTTTTTCTTCTGTAATATGTTTCTTTCCATATTAAAACTTTTGAGTCTTTAAGATGGAAAACATTTAAATTGTGATCTGTGGCAGTCTTCCATATCCTAAACAGGAGGAATTTTAATATTTCAGACAACCCCAGGAATATAAAGTCTTTTATAGCACTGGCATATTTGAGTTTGTGTTTTTAAAATTGTTATTTTTATGTCATTTCAATGTCAGTAGAACAACTGAAATTTGCACATTTAGATTTGTAGGTGGAGCCTCCCAAATTATGGATGTGTTTAGCAAACAAGGAGAAAACACAGATAGAGGGTTTGATTAGGTCACAACACAATTAACCTTGGTGGGAACCACAAAAGCCACAGTGTATATGGTGATTCCACCTTTATTCATCTCTGTCACATCTCTGTAGGGCTGCCACCAGTTGCTCCCTGTGCACTGGTGGGGCCTGATTTTCCTGTACTTTGTGGTCATTTGTATTGAGAAGTGCACTGAATATTGAGTATTGTCATTGCTGATGATACAATGTTGAATTCCGTGACTGGAAAATGATATTCACTGAGAGATGGACTTTGAAACTAGGATTGAGCTACCTGTGGAGGTGTGCATGGGCTATGGAACAGCTTATCAAACTTTTCGAATCAGCTGGTGACCTCAGTTTAAACTGAATTCACAGGTTTGCTCTTTGGGGAGAAATAATATAAAATACTTATAAGTAGTCTCTAAGCAAATCAACTATGCTGAATTGAGAGAAAGGCACAAGCAGCTATCTCTGAAAGCTATTCAAAGTAAAAGCAAACTGTTGGTTTAGCTTTTCTTGCCTTACAGCTCATTCTACTCTTCACAGTGATAAGCAATTTTATGCAAAATAGCTCTATATTATAAATGAGTCATTACTTCAGCGAACAAAGAAGTTCACAGGTCATGGTTTTGGTCAGAGGTAGATGATCAAAGTGCTTTAATAGTCCAAATTACTGTCTAGTTTTGCCTCTGTCAGTCTCCCATCCATCTTTTCCCAATGTGGGTCAGCACTTTAACCACGTTTGCAATGAAGAAGTAATAGATGTGCAGTCAGAACAATTAATGGAGTAAAATGTGCTGTTCTCTGCCAAAGATAAACAAAGAAATAAATCTCTGCTGTTTGCAGCCTTCCCTTTTCCCTGTATAATGGACTTTATCAATAAAACAATACAAACTTCATCAAAGAAAAATCTTACCAATTTAGACCAAGAAAGGTCTTCATTGAGCTAATCTCCAACAAATGCTGTTTGCAACAGGGACCTATTTATTCTTTTCAACCACAAAGCCCTGGCCATCCTTCTTTATCTCCTGCTCCAACTCCACGATCCATTACAGATGAGGCAGCCCAATAAAGCAAGGGCAGGAGACAGGAAGAGCATGGTGACTGTGCAAGCACTGCTGGATTTAATTCCCAATTAAATATGCTTACCTTTGGTACTTTGATATCTTTCCTTAGGGAACCACAGCCAGGTGTCCCGGGTGCCTGTTGCTATCAAAGTTCTCGATGTGAACGACAACGCCCCTGAGTTTGCATCAGAGCATGAGGCCTTTCTGTGTGAGAATGGGAAGCCTGGACAAGTGAGTATCCCAGGTTTTATGTGGTGTGTGAGACTGGGCTGGAGTTTCTCCCTGTCACCTTATAGCATCTTTATTCCAAAAATTTGTGCCCATGTGTTCATGCCAACAGCTCTTAGCATTAACCTAAGATAAAACCATGATCATTTTCTGTGGGATGTCTCTTTCTATATAAACAAACTTTTTTCCCTTAAAGCATAGTTTTAAATTAAAGGTGAGTACTTTGGGGCAATATCATGAAAAAATCCTGAGTGTCTTTAAGCACCCAACATCACACTCTGTGTGGTGGAGCTCAGCACTTCATAAGTTCATGCGTGTTAATAGGTGAGAGTATAATCCAACCTGAATTCCAGTTCAGTTATTGACCTCCATTGCAGCTGCTCCCAGGTATCATTTAGAAGAAGCAGTTAAAACAATAAACCCATTTCCCCTTGACCTTATCTCTTTTATAATCTCTATTCAGTTCTTAATTTTCTGTGACAGTTGGGAAAAAAATAAGGCAGCAAACCAGAACTTGATGGAAAGTGAAATTGTAATTGTGTTTAAAGTATCTAAAGAGGGTGTTGGAGAAGGGAAGTTAAAGTTTTCATTACATTAAAAAAAAAGAAAACGTTATTTCTGACTTGATTTAGTGGAAAAAAAGCTTGGTGTAGGAACTCACACAACACTACCCAAGGTGAGGTAAACAGCAACATGTCAGAAGCAGGATTTAAACTGGTTTTTTAAACAGTTTAGTCTTTTTCAAAGAAAATTAAGCAGATTTGTTTAAAGGTATTCACTTTGAAGGACAAATGTACAGAAATAGGGAAGAATATCTTATATGCCACGTAAATGACAAGGTGAAGATTCAAGAATATGCACAGACATTTGGAAAGTAATGCAGTGTAAATGAGATGTAACTTTTGTCCAGCAAGAGAAACACTGGGTGTTACAACAATTCAGTGTTTTTAAACTTTGCAATTTATTTCTAGATTGTGACATTTTATTTGAATAAACAGCAGCTGACAGCATGACACGGCTTGTTAATCCAGCTATTCCTGTGTCTCATGTGGGTGTTAGACATTAAATTCACTGTTCTCCAAAGAAGGTTACCTGACAATAGAGTTAGAAGTTATTTTCTTTTTAGTAGTATTAAATGACAACCTATACAGCAGTGTGTGACAAGCCACCTCTGCCAGGATTGCATTGTTAGAGAGGATGATTTGACTTCTAGCACCCCTTTTTGTTTAGCAAAATGGTGTCAAAAATGTGTCATTTAAGGAATGAGAATTCTCTTTATCCATTGAAGAGGAGATGTGCCCTTATGGGCAGCCAGTCATGTTACTGTTGGCATTTCAATTCTTCTAGCTCAGAGTGGATTTCTGTTTAGCTCAGGGTGGATTTCACATGCTGAGTAGTTACATTTTCCAGGATAGATTAAATCCTAATGACTATGCCTTTATCCAGGACTCAGTGAGCTTCCCTAAAATCAGAAAGTTCTGTTGTACAGTGTTTTCTGACTGTATTTACCTAAGTATTCCTATCGAATTTCATGTGGTTTAAGAGATGGTGAAAAATGTTCGCATTTCAGTTTTGGAATAAAACAATAAATGAGATGATTAAGAGTCAGCAGGCAAAAGAGGCTTTTGTTTAAACACTACAGAAAACTTTCATTAAAGCATGATATTCTTTATCTTACCATTACCTCTTACACTCTTGATCTGATGGCAGATGTCACTCTTGAGCATGAATCCTCCTGTGAACTTTACAGATGGTTATTAAATATTTGGCTGCCAGCATGGATGAGGTGGCACTGATCCTGCAATTTATTCTGTGTTTAAACAAATAACACTACTGGAACAGTAACCAGTCCAGAATAATCACCAAGGTTAGGTTCTGAATTGGAGCTGTCGCTCAAAAATTACCAGCTCCTGTAAAGATTTTAGTAACTCCAGTGCTTTATTGTATTTTCTCATGCTTATTTCTATATTCAAGTTTTGGAAGAAATCATATTAATCAGTCAGGATGTAGAATTCAAGGAACTACATATATCTCAGCTATGAAATAGCTGATATGAGAAAGATCTTATTCCTAATATAGTAGCAAAAGCCCAATCTGGATGGCTGTCCAAAGCTTAAACTCAAATGTTACATGTGCAGGAAAGGTGCAGTTGTCTTAAGGTATTCCAGTCTATTGACATTTTCAGTTCAATTTAAATCTAAGTTTAAATCAAATTTGATTTACCATAAGGGAGATTACACTTGAGCTGTTTGTAAAACCTTATGTGCAGCCACTAAATACATTGCACCATCTATTGCAGCTCACTTTCTAAGTGTTCTATTTTGGGTTCTGATGCAATTGCAGTAGCGAGTACAGCTGCTGGGGAGGTGACACAATGGATTAAAAACTGTTGATGTACAACACTGCCAGGTGCATTTTCCTTGCCTTCACCTACCTCTAAGAGTAGAGGTACCACAGCTGATGGGAGAAGAAAGGGAAGGGGGAGGAAATATATTTGTCTATGCCTATATTTGTGTGCTCCTTGCACATTTTTACACACAACAGAAAGTTGCCAGAAATGTTTTTTTTGTCAGTTTTAGGAGAAGAAAAACCAAGACCAAACAATTTGGATGTACTGTTACAGTACCTCTTAAGCTAGCCACAAATCAACTCTTGCCTTTTCTTATTATCCCCCCTTTTTTTTTTTTTTTTTTTTTGCATAATTCCAATTACTAAAGCCAGAACATTCATGGTTTGCTGGTTATAGCTGTGCTGTTGGTTGTTCTCCAGCACAGTAAAATTATTTTCCTGTACTCCTAGAACAGAACTTCTGTAATATTGAGTAAGAAAAGTGCCTCACTCACTATTCCCCAGTCCACACTCAGACTTTTCCAGGGAAGTGCTGTTTGCTGGAAACAAAGCTACAAAATTTCCACTTGAGCAGTGCAGACAGCGATACATGAGAGCTGAAGCCAGCTTTAAACTGGAGCAATATAAAACTGAGTACAGTGTTCCTCTTGTCTCCTGGAATTTGTCTCTATTTTATTCACTTCTCCTACTAGAATTGTTTTTCTTTCTAATGGGAGAAATCTTCAGGTAGATCTTTGTCTGCCTGAAGAGTCAAATGCAGGTTCTGGCAGTAAAGGAATGGCTCTAGCTGAAAAGGCAAAGTTAAAATTGCTCTGTGGTGAGCCTACTCTTATGGTATTGTGAGTCTGCAAAATAATGGAGCGATAACCATGAACAGCAATGGGAGTGCAAAAGCTTTTCCAGAGTTGGAAGATCAGTTTTATTAAAATTAGGAAAGTGTTTACTAGTGATAAGGAACCATTCTAAGTGAGGTTAACATGTTGCATCACAGGAAAAGTCTTTTAAACAGTGCCATGTACTAAAATTGCACATGGATAATTATGATACATTGATAATAACTTTGTTTTTCTATTTATCCTTGTGTATATTATTTCAGGCACATGTGGCTTTGTAGAACTGCAATACAAACCTACAATTAGAAAGCCAAGTTGTCCTAGGGGACCATTTAACTATTCATTACAATCCGGAGCTGTCTGCTAAACAAAATATGCAGATTTGCTAAGTTTCTGCTAAATGTATGTACAGAATCAAGTGCATGCATGAAGTATTAATGCAACATCAAAGCTGGAACTTTACATGTAAGAATTTCAGAAATTTCAAGACTGAACAGCCAAAGGGTTATTAACTGTCACTGGATGTGCAGTGAAAAAGAACAGTGCTTGTTTTCTTTGTGACAACTGTTGACCAATTTCTCTGTAATGGAACAGCTTTGGGGTGCATGTTGTAACCAGGAAAGAAAAGACACCTGTAGTGGGCAAGAAGCCGATGGCACCTGGGCTGTGCCAGCCCTGGAGTTGCCACAGGACCAAGCTGGTGCTCATCCCCGGTGCTGGCACTGCTGAGGGACCTCCAGCGCTGGGGGCAGCTCTGGACCCTCACAAAAGAGACCCTGAGGGGCTGGAGCGTGTCCAGGGCAGGGAATGGAGCTGGGAAGGGGCTGGAGCCCCAGGAGAGGCTGAGGGAGCTGGGAAAGGGGCTCAGGCTGGAGCAAAGGAGGCTCAGGGGGGACCTTGTGGCTCTGCACAAGTCCCTGACAGGAGGGGGCAGCCGGGGGGGTCGGGCTCTGCTGGCAGGGAACAGGGACAGGAGGAGAGGGAACGGCCTCAGGCTGGGCCAGGGGAGGCTCAGGGTGGACAGCAGCAGGAATTTCCCCATGGAAAGGGTGCTCAGGCCTTGGCAGGGGCTGCCCAGGGAGGTTTGGAGTGGCCATCCCTGGAGGTGTCCAAGGAAGGGCTGGAGGTGGCACTCAGAGCTCTGGGCTGGGGACAAGGTGGGGATGGGGCACAGCTTGGACTCCGTGGCCTTGGACGGCTTTTCCAGACTGAATGAGTCTGTAACTCTGTGATTTTGTGATTCACAGAACCATGCTGTGAACCACAACAACAAGTTGGAGAATTACTTCAGTAGTGTTCCATTGCATGACCACACCACACAGAGTAGTAAAATATGCCTATCAGCATACTAATAAAAACTTGGAAATGAGAATTACTGGACTTTTCTCACCCCTATGGAGTAAAAGATACCACAGTTTAATACCACTGCATATATATTACATTTTTTGTTGTGTTTTTTTCTTCTTTTTTTTTTTTTTTTGTTTTATTTTAAGAGCTTATTTTAATGCAAACGCACAAAGAAATAAGGTTGCTATGGGAACTCTAACTCTTAATTCCATGATGTGTGTGTGTAACACAACAAATGTAGTATTGCACTGGGCCTGTCTTTTGCATATAATTTTTGGTGCATTTTCAGAGAAAGAAGGATTTTGTAAACAATGAGAGGACTGGATGGAAAGAACTGAAATATAAGAAAGAATTCTACAGAAGAGTTAAGGGTATAAGAAAGATCCAAAGCTGCTGGAGAGTGTCCAAAGGAGCAACTCAGAGCTGGTTTTTATTTCTTGAAAATTTCCAATCTGGATGATATTCTAAATTTATTTCATAGAATTTCTGTGAGAAGAAAATGCCTATTACTGCTACCCTTGGCTATTGACTTTCAGGTGTATTAATTGAAAACCTGGAGACAGTGAAGTGAACTTTTGCAGTCAGCTCCCTTACAAAACACTGGAAAGGTTTAACAGTTATGTACCAGCACAGACAAAATATTAAAACAACCTGATAAACTGCACCTGCTTTGTGCACTTGCCCTTCCAGATTTCACTGGGCCATTATCCTTTTTCCCTATTGCTTTCCCATTCTATCAGAGTTTGAAAAATTGAACAGCCATAAAGTATATCTGTCTAAATATATCTGTCTTGTTCAGGATCCCAGCCCAAATTGCACTTCCCTATGATGATGAATTAGCAGTACCTGCTCCAGCCCGGGGCACATCACACGTGGGTGCTTTACTGCCTTTCACCTCTGCAAAGAGAAAGTGGAAAATATTTCCCATCTGCAAATGGCTCCATCTCTGCACTGGGACAGACAGAAGCTGCTCAGATATTTTTCCACTGTTTATATTTTTCCCTCTTTAGGATCCATTATTTAGCTATTAAACTGGAGACCTACTTCTTGAATCAAAAACTGACTTAGGCCTTTTTTTTGTCCAACTTTTCTAATACATTTGTTTGAAATCCTATCAAGGTTTCCACCTTGGTAGATGCAGTTATCAAAAAGACAAAAAATATCTATTTATGTGGTATTTAAGCAATCTAAATTTTTTTCAGTAGATTTTTGATGATAATAATAATAAATCTGACCTGTCCAGAATATGATTGGGCAAGGAATTCATTGTCTAAAATTCATTCCTAAGTTGGGTTGTCCTACAAATATCAGTACTTGCTGAAACATTTTTTACATACTTAATATCAAATATTTATGTTTTGGTGTTGATCCCTGTGGTTATCTAGTAAGATTTTGTTCTTTCTTTTACGCTTGAAGAACATAAATATGATTTTGACTATTGTCATATATGTAGCACATACAGCTTGATAGTCCTTGTGGTTAAACCAGAATAAAATGTTAGTTATTGGTATTTTCTTAGGGAAACATGAAGATTTAAAAATAAAAGTCTATTAATTTGGACAGCATTAAACCTGCTTCCATTTTTCACTCTACACTTTAAAACTAAAATAGTGATTCCTAATTTGAATTTAATTGTCCAAGAAATTATTGGTGCATTGCTTTAGGCATTGCAAATAAATACATAAGACAAACGTTATTGGATTCAATGGATGTGAGAAGGGTCAATAATTCTAATTAAATTTCTTATAAACCTCATCTAGCACGATCTAACTATCACTGAAAGTCAGGTCTGAGGGTGGGATCTGGATCCATGGCTGGTTTTGTTTCTATTTCTCTGGAAAACCTTTGGAGTCAAAAGCAAGTGCACCAAATATTTTAAAAATCCCAGCAAAACAAAACAAAAAATCACAAACCCAAACAATGAAACAAAAACACCCCAAAACCCCAAACCTCCTGGTTATTTTAAAATAATGTTTCTTCATTTCATATTCCTGTGCAACTTTGTATGATTTGAAGATGATCAGCTGCAGCATGAACAGATGATTTGACTTCTAGCACCCCTTTTTGTTTAGCAAAATGGTGTCAAAAATGTGTCATTTAAGGAATGAGAATTCTCTTTATCCATTGAAGAGGAGATGTGCCCTTATGGGCAGCCAGTCATGTTACTGTTGGCATTTCAATTCTTCTAGCTCAGAGTGGATTTCTGTTTAGCTCAGGGTGGATTTCACATCACTTCAGACACTTCAGACATCTTCAGACAAATCCACTTCAGACACTGCAGTTGGTCATATAAACCGTATGAGGTTCTTCATACGAAGTTATTTGATTATTCAAAGTTATCCAAACTATCCAAAACACACTTCTCACCTAATTACTCTGCATTTTTCTAGGAATCATTAGTTAATAATGATGTTATTAAAAACCAATCATATATTCCTAGCACAGGAATAACTGGGGTTTTATTAGAATTAAGAGAAGAAAAATACAGACCTCAAAATCTCTTTTTTTTTTCAATTTAGATTAGTTCTCATCTAAAATTTCACATCCAAATTAGTTTGAAAAAATAATAGTTATTCAATGAAATGAAATGTGGGGGAAGGAGCAAGGATTAAAGATTTATTATATATCCCGGTCCAGTGAGAATGGCACGTGGTCACATAAATGAAAGATAAATGAAAGACTGCCATAGGCAATATGTTTCTGAAGCCCAGTTTTTCTTTTTTGTTGAATAAGAATTTATTACTTATCTAAATCAGCAGCAGTTTCTGTTGGCCTCTCTTACCTGTCTCTCCTTATTCGCTACCTCCTCATTCTGGAAACATCTTAAAAGGGGCAGATGCAGTTCCTTTTCCCAAGATTTTCAGTCTAAGGTCTATAAAAGCCTTGCAAAGTTATAAATTAGGCTTTTGTAATCTATCATGGAGAGAAATGAAATATGTCCAATAAATACAATGGGGTTTTTTCAGCACTGTCTGTTTATCAGAAATGTGAAAACTTAATGAGCCCATTTCTGTTGCAGGTAATTCAGATTGTCAGTGCTGTTGACAAGGATGATCCTAAAAATGGACATTATTTCCTGTACAGTCTTCTTCCTGAAATGGTCAACAATCCAAATTTCACCATCAAGAAAAATGAAGGTAAATAGAAAAAATATAAAATGTGTATCTCGACAACTTACTTTTGAATTGTTTTGTTGATTTCTGATTACGTTACCAGTGTGTCCTTTGGGCAATTAAAATTTAAATAATCTGCTGAATGGTACCTTCATTATATCTCTTAAGCTATTTCTGATAACTTTAAAGTAGATAAGAAAGTAAAATGAATATGGAATTTAGATCCAGAAGACAGCTCCCTGGTTTAAATAAAATGAAAGGATGGATTTACTGGCTGCATTATTCCTATTAATTTGAAATTCCAGAGATATGGTGTAGAATGAAAATCTGAAACTATGTTGATAAATAAATGTTGATTCCTACATTGACTGTTTAGGGATGGGAACATAAAATTAAGTATCCATTAAATCTCCCAAAGAAAGCACCTTTTCAGCCTGTTTGTTGTGTGTTATAAAGGTTCCAAAATATTTTGGTGAGGAACTTTTGCTAGAAAGAGAAATCCCTTAGGTCAGCAAAGTCCAGAAGGGCACTTTGAGTCATTGCGCTTTGGAAGGGCAAAATGTCATTTTGCAGGGCTGTAGAAGGGGACATTCACATGTGATGGGAAAAAAAGAGACCCATTTAATACTGTTGAGCAATAAATTTATACTGATCCTTTTCTTTGGCACACAGATCTCTTTGAAGGTCAGGTTAGAGAAAGAGCTAGGACTGATCCCAAGAATTCTATAAATAGTGCTTGATGTGTTTGTACTTACTTGAATATTCAGCAAAGTTGTTCTATGTTGGCTTTTTTTAATAAAGCACACCCTGCCAGGAATTCTAGTTAAATTCAGTCTCTTATTTGAAATTGTAAGTAAAGCCTTGTTTAGTCCATTACTAGAAGGAATGTATGTGTGAGCTGCATGTGCAGGAGTGTAAAGGCAATACATGAAATGTCAATTCAAGAGAAAATGCTGTTTGCATTTTTTATTCTATCTGTTCCAACCTAGAAGCGTGATGGCACTGTTTTGCTAAATGACACTGCACCTAAATTCTTAAACCTGCTTAAATATATCTTATATTTTCCTTTTCTTTAGATATGTTTTTCTCTTCTAGCATTCACAAAGTGTGTCTGTACTTATATCTCTATTTTCTTGTAGTAAATGAGTCTCTGTATGTTTATTGGAGAAGATAAAACAAACCTCTTCAAAATGCATTTCATAATCATCAGCAGTGTAACACAAATTGAATTAAGCATCCTAAATGTGAGGTGGTTTGCTTGGCACAGCATGACAAAGTAAAAAAGATCTTAGCATTTCTCTTCATGTTTAAGTACTGAGCTCATGTCGCTAATTACCCTCATCCTTCCAATCTGTTACCTATTTAAGACCCACTCCTGCTCCTACTCACAGACAATGGCAAAATGAGTCCTGAGCTGAGTGAGAGTGAGGAAACTTCCTATGTAACAAGGTTGAGAAAACTAAGTCCAATTTTGTTACAGCATTGCCACTCCATTTTATGCAGTTTTTAATGTGTTGGAATCAGTTAAATGTGAAAATCTTCTTAAAACAACCACCTGAAATCTCTTGAAATTAAAAATCTGCTTGAATAGACTTTTCTGAATTAATCCTTCAGTATCCAGTAATAAAATTCCAACTATGCATGCCATCCTTGTCTATCAGGATTGCTCAGTCAGGGGTGCAGTGCATGGTTGATGTTAGAACATTATCTCCCACAGGAAGCAAATACTCCTGTCAGAGCCAAAATCAGTATAATTTGGTTGAGGTGAGTTTTTATGTCCTTTAAACATCATAGATCTTCAGCAAGTCTTTATTTAGTTATGACACTTAAACAATGAACTTGACCATGACTTTGTCTTGAATATATCTGCCAGATAAGTATGAGTGATTATTCCTGTTGAAAAACACCAGTATGTCTAAAAAACCTGAATTCACAAGTTGAATTCCTCCCGGGTTTTTTTTGTATTACTGAGTGTCTGGGCTGTCCATCACCAAGTTGGTGTGGTCTGGGACTGTAAGGAAATGCCTGTAACAAACCCTCCTCTCCTTTCTGGAGATCAGATCAATATTCAGCACAGGAAAGCTTGGAACAGAAAAACATTGCCTCACACTGGTGGCCAAAATCCTTGACATCTTCCTGACTGTGTCCTCGGCCTCATTTTCGTCTCAGAGTCTTGGCCCTGCCAAATTAATTCTTCAAGGCAGCAGAAATGTGATGGCTGCTGAAGAAGTGCTGTCCCCTTGCGGATAGCGTACTGGGACTGCTTTATCTCAGGAAGCCTGCTGTAGAAACCCAACTTTTACTTGCTAGAATTAGCACATTTCTTAATTTCAATCATTTTTCATACCTTGCCTTTCTTCAAAGTTCTCTGAAGGGCAGAGATAAACAAGAGTACCTCTCCTCAAGAAATTGTATTGCCCTTTTGGGTTCTCTCATGCTTCGGGTAACTGTGTGGCATTTGGCCACCATGTAATGATGACATGGAATGCGGTGACATTGGTGTGCAAACAGTGAAGTTTGGCATCTGCCAGGAGAAAAAGCTGCCATGTCCTCTTTCTGTCCCTCATGCTACAGCACACATAAGATGCCTGTGATTTGGAATGTTCCCTTCCTGTGTGGAACATAAGCCTAACCATTAATCAATTTAATTTGTTGCACAAAGGCTGATTCTGTTGTTCAAACCTTCCAGATCACCCTAAGGCAAGTTCCCATGACAGTCAGTAATTAACTGTGCTGCTGACATACACGGCAAATATTGTGATTGCCACATTGTTATTGAGAAATGTGTTTAACTAAGTGACACAACAGGTGTCTTCATCAGGAACCACACAAAACAACCCCAAAACACTTCTCAGAAGATTTTATTACGTATATAGAAGTTATGTTGTGCTCACAGCAGAATCTGTGCCTTGAAACAGTGCCCCTTGTGTCCTTTATTTGCTTGGTTTGCTGAATTCCCATATTTACAATCCCTTCTGTAGACAAGATACCCAAGACTGTAGAGGCTGTGGTGCCTTTCTGATGTAAATAATGTAAAAAATGTAAATTTAAAGGCCATCATGCATCTCACTGAATGTCTGTAGGTCATCTCTTAACGATCTTTAATTTCAATGTCTCCTGATCCTTTTTTCTGTCGTTTTCTGAGCTCAGCTGTCTGTTACTGGGTGGGGTTTATAAATTTTTGTGCCTTGGGTTCATGGGCAGTGAGTGATAATCAAAGCAAGGCAATCCTCCTCTCTCAAGCTGTAATCAAGGCACACTGATCACTTGGATTGCAGGGTACAAAAACCTTTATTCCCTCTCGAGAGAAATAGTGGAGTTATATAACAAAAATACAAGAAGTTAATGCTACACAAAAATCCTGTCATGTTTTCTGTGTTAGTCCTGTGACTAAACCTGTGACTCTGTGACATAACAAGTCCCTGACTGCACAAACTCCTGACTGAATCTCTGGGCACTGTCCACGTGCCTTTGTGCTGGGTTTTCTGCATAGGAGCAGAAGCGGGGAAAAAAATGAAAACCCATGTTTTGTGTGCTGTGTCTGAGAAACTTCAAACCAGAAAAACCTCAAATTTCAGATGAAAATATCTGATGTTTAGACAAGTGTTGATACACTCTAGCAATGTGTTGTAGACTGACTGGAATTAACCCTTCCAAAAAAACTTTAGGCTCACAATAAATGACAAAAAAACTGAAAGGAATGTAGAAACTGATGAGGATTTTGTACTGTCATGGCATCAGAAAACCAAAATGAGACCTCTGGAAATGGAATTAGAAATTGTTAACAGCCTTTTTTTGCAGGTGAGTGGTCTTCACAGTGCCACTACATGGATCTTCTGCATCCCAAGCAACACCCTCACAGCACTACCTGTTTTCAGCATTGAATTCTTAAGGTTTCCTTAGATTGTTCAAGTGAGAACAGAATTCTGTGATAGGAGTGTTTTCACACATGCAAACATTTTGATACACTGCCAGTGCAATTTTTACTGTCAAAAACTACCAAGCACGTCTTTGCCATAAAGAGACCTAAAGTTTTTCCCATGTGAAGTTTCCTTTGCTATTCCATTTTTCTGATGCCAGATTCTGTTTCCTAATGAAATAAACCCCAAATCAAACGTTCCAGACTGCCTTTGGATGCAGTAATTCTTCTGACAGGAGAAATGGTGCATCTTTCCTGGATAAATGGGATATTCCATCCCTCTTATAGGGCTTATGTAGCAGAGCAGTCCTGGGGTTGCCTGGGCCGTGGCAGGGCTTACCTTTGGGTTAAGAACCTTACTGGCATGAGCTCATATTCCTGCAGACATCCAAATGGCCTGATTTGGCTTGTAATAGGCTGCTTATCAGTAATCAGCCTCCTCTCTCCCCCAAATATTCAATATCCATCTGGCAAGTTGAGCTCTAAATTTGGTCCTGATTCTACTGAGTGCATAGTAAAGAGGTTTTCTTTTTTTAATTGAAGCATTATATATCCACTTAAGTGATGAACTGTTCTGTTGGTTCTCTCTAACAAACTTAATATTTATCCTCAGCCATGCTTAATCTGTTACACCTGGGACACATACAACAGCTCCAAGAGTGATCATGTTTAAATGTCCATTTCTTTTGTTCTTTCCTTCAAGTTAAATCTTGCTTATGTCCTCCTTGTGCTGCCTTGAAAGTGCAGGCACTGTGTTGTTTATTTTAAAGGAAATGGCCTGGTATGATCACTCCAATCACTGGCTTGCATGCCTTCATATACTATTGATTATTTTATATTTCATCACCTCTTTACCATTAAAAAACAAATATTTCTAAACTATTTCCCAATAGCTGAGGAAAACAATTGCATGCAAGCACTCTTAGAGATCCCAATTAATAAAAACAAATTATTAGCACTTTTTTTTTTTTTTCTATGAAAGTACTTCTGTATCACTGTGGTTTTAATACAATAAAACCTGGATTTTTCCCTGTCCTTTTTCATGAAATTATTTTTAGCAGCATATGTCAAATACATACCTGGAGGGTGAGTCTTTTGTTCCCACCAGAGTAGCTCTCATGTGTTAAAATAAGTCTTACCCTGAAACAGTTTCTTTTGGCATTTCTGGATAAGTCTCTCTGCCATTGTCTCAGCTGCCAGCTAAAGCTCCTTCTGTGTTTTTGATTGACTTTTCTCTCCAAATATATCCCTCAGAGAGCTCCGAGGTGACTCCTCTGTTTCTCTGCCCTCCTTCCACTTTGCCCAATTTCAAAGTTAACACCCTGACCCCAGGTACAAATTGCCAGAGCAAGGATATCATTAAACCCATCATTTCTGGGTGCATGTGCAGTGAACATCCAGAATAACAGCACCCAAGTGGTCCGTTGGATGTGAGCAGCACATCCTCGCACATTGCTGCAGTTTCAGGCAATTTTGGGCAACTTTGTGGCCCAACTGCTACGTTCCAGAGGCTATTCCACAATGGCACTGCTCAAGGGAAAGCACATGCTTATGTATTTCTGGTGTTTAATTATTGTCCTCATTTCTTTTAATACAGCAGTAATTAGACTTTCAAACTCCAAAACATACCAATTCACATCCTTGTTAGTGGTTTTCTTGAAATTAAGTGATGTGCTCAGTCTTGCATCTTATAAGTTATTATTTTTCTACCATCTGTCTCAATTAGTGGTATGGAATAACATCCAGAAGACGTACAGGAATTTGAGGCATAATCTAAGAAAAAGCATTGATCAACATCTCTTTTAATAGACATGGTTTTGTCACCAGAAATCACAGGGAATAACAAGGGTACTTGCTATTCAAGGTGCAAGCAGTGTGAAAGGAGCTGAGTTAAAAGTAAAGCATTCAAATGTATTAAAAAATAAAAAACACAAAATTCTCTATTATCTGGCACTTGGGTGTCAAGATCTGCCATCCACGAGCGCTCACCGTGTTTCTCCAGGAGTGTTCATAGTGTGAAAAATGTATTATAAATATCATACTATCAATCTTTTCCTCAGCATGGCATTTAAGCTGGAGTCGTTTAAATAGCAAAGTTCAACATTTTTATAACCTGTACATGCCAGAAGAACCTCAGTTTATTGATTTTTTTATGAATAATAGAGTTAATAATGAAATTGCTAATACAAAATTATTGAAATATTTCCTTTGTAGTGTGGTTGAAAGATTTTGTTCAGTAAGTTCTTTTTTGCTTATATTAGAAATTTTAAGTTATAGAAATTATAACAAAGCATACAGATGTTATTTTGCTGAGTAGGAAGGTCTGAATATTATGAAAACAAATCGTGTGATAGTTAAGGTAACTAAGCTCTATGAAACATTGTCATTCTATAGACTAAGAATAATCTGGCATTATTTGTTTTTTTCCAAAAAAATTCCTAATTATATCTTGGATGCATACTTGCCTTTCTCAGCTAAAAACAAAATGTAGTTTTTACAGGCCTGAAGTACCACATTGTACTGATGGTCTGCAAGTTATCCTAAACTGCTGAGCCCCTTTTTAAGAATTCTGTCTCTTGTGTGCCTTGCTCTGCTGCTGGAAATTGTGTCAGGATCACAGTGGGGCTGGGTGGGGACCAGGGGACACTGTGCTGCCCCACCTCTCTCACCGGGGCAGCAGGCAGGGGCACCATGGAGAGGAAGGACTGATTCAAACTGCCACTGCATTAATATGCAAAAAGTGATGTTCAGCCAGTGCAAACAGCTTTGCTGGAACGAGTGGTTGTGCATTGGGTGGCAAGTGGCAAGTCCCTGAAATAATTCATTTTTATACCAGAGGGAATGCAGTTCCCTGTTTATTGTGCTCAGGTTCCTTTACCCTTGGTCCTTAGAAAATTCACCTGCCTGAAACTGCTTTGGATCAGAAATTATGTTAGATCATCCTCTGTGAGAAAAGTAATCATTTCCTTATTTACATATCTGGCAATTCTAAGATGTAATGTCATCCTGTGAAGCAACAGACTGTGCCTAAGACCTCAAAGAGAGGAACCCTTTCTCATTGACAAAGTGATGAGCTACATGAGGAGTAAATCAGTGCTACAGATCTTTATTGGAGATTATTCTCCAATTCTAGAAGACTTGTTAGAATTTCAAGTTAATGATAGCATTCCCAAGGGACCCCAGTACACTCCAGTAGTGCTCAGTTCTGTCTTGCCAGGCACTGGATGCATTCCCATTTTCACTGTATGATTTCACATAGCAGTTGAAGAGATATATCTGACTCCTTTCTACTACTCCTAGCAAGGCTACGCATTTCCATGGTCCAGCTGAGAATAATCCCATCCAGCTGAGAATGCTGGTGACAATATTCTCAGTCTGTATCTTTCCACTGATAACTTTCTGCTTCCTTTCCCCCTTCTTTCTTTACTATCATCACTATCAGCTGTGTTATTCCCTGAAGTTCTGTTTTTCCTCGATGTTGAATATCAGTTGAGTGAGATTTGAAACAACTTCTCTAGCAGGGGTGGCTGTGGTGTTGTTTTCTGAAGTGATTGCATTAATGTGGATGAGAAGCCAGCATTTTCCCACTCCAATCCTTTGTGTGCCACTTTTTCACTGACACCTGCTTCTGCTGTCTTTCCCAGCTTTCTTCTTGCATGCAGATCACTGCTCTTTCCAGACTCCTTTCTGATTAGAGCCACAAACCAGGTGAAGTCTCAGTGCAGTTCTTCTGCAAACACTTTTTAGCCCTGTCTGGATGATTTAAGCTTCTTACAATGGTTATGTGCTTTTCACCACTTTGATAGGCTAAAGAGGTGACTCCTTCTTGGTGTGCACAGCTGAAACAGAGACTAGGATCAACTCTTCAGAGGCTAACTCAGCTGCCAGCTCCTCCCCCCTGTGACCCTTCTGTCTGTTCTGCCCATCTGAATCCTTATTCACTCCTCTCCTGTATTCAGGATGCAGGACTCCAGACAGATTCCCTCTCTCTTCTGCCCTAAGCCAGAGGTGATCCATCAAGTCTTCACTGGACTGGACAGGCCAACCTGATGGATGAACCAGCAAGGAGGGGGCCATCTGGTAAGCTGATTGTCCTCTTCCAGGCATCTTCAGCTCCTCTTCAGCTCTGCTGTGCTCCTCAGCACGTCTGTACTTTTTATAGTTTTGCACTGGCAAAGTGTTTCCTGGGAGCTTCTGTTCCCAATGCTGTTTAACCTTTCCATCCTGTTTCAGTTTAGCTCTGTGGTGACAACTTCTTTCCAAGCCTCCCAAATGCAAACTTGCAGACAGCTACAGAGGAGTTGTCTGCACATTGGAAAATCAGACTAATTCCCACAGCATCCCATCCTTTCAGAGATTGTCTTTCTTTGGTAATTTGAATCAACCACAATTACACAGTTATTGCAGAGCATTAATGTAAACATGACCCAGCCCTAAACAGCACCCAATGGGAGTGATGAGACCCAGGCTAATACCAAATACACACAGCCTGCCATTATGCATACATGACTAAAGAGACTTTTACTTCACTCATTCTTAATTTATTATTTGTGCTGCTAGCAACAGAATGTTGCCAAGGCGTCAATTATGTTTCATTTTATAAATCAAACTAATTGAGAACCAGATGCAATCTGAGTGAAAAAGATCTGAGGTCAGTGTTGTGCACCATATGCACGACAGTGCTTACTCATGATGAGGGAATGGATTGGACAGCTGTGAATTTTCCTGCTGTAGGAGTTTCATCAAGCTCACTAGTGTAACGTCCTTAGCTCTCTTTTTCCATTTTATTACATTAACTTCATAATAAAACTAAAGAAGAGTGAGTAAGGGATAAAAGGTTGTGAAAACAAACCAGGAGAGCAAATGAATTTGGTTGGTAAATTATCATGAAAATCTGTCTGGTTTAGTAATAACATGGAATATGGATGAAAGAAATAGCCGAGAAGAACAAATTGAATCTTCCGTGTGACAATTTCAGACACATAATGGGAAAGTAGACATTAAATCAGGGTCTCAAGACTGAACTGCTTAGCAGGCAGAAAGGTGGTGTTCTTAACTTAGTGCTGTTTTGCACTAACAGCAGTAGGATCTGCAGTAGCTCCTTGGAATTTATCAGTGGGCAGGAACTGAGCCCGGGGAGCTCCCCCTGCACAGGAGGCAGAACTTCTGCCCTGGGCAGGGCCCAGCCCTGAGCAGATTGGCCAGAGAGGCTGTGCAGTCTCCTCCCTGGGGATATTGCAGAGCCCCATGGACACACTGCTGTGCCCTGTGCTCTGGGATGGCCCTGCTGGAGCAGGGAGGTGGCACCAGAGGAGCCCCTGGGGGCCCCTCCCGCCTCACCCATCCTGGGGTTCTGTGAAACATTGCTCCACCAGCCTTTAGTCAAAGGTTCCCTAAGTGCTCTAAAAACATAACTCCTTAAAAACTCACAGCACCCGTGATTATGATATTCTAGGACTTTGGAAGTATTTCATAGTAGTATTTATAGCTAAGTGAATATATAATATTTGGAGATAAATTTCCAGATTTTTAATCAGCTACCTTGTAAAAGAGTTAAGAGATTTCTAAGTACCACTTCTGGCTTGATGGGTACATCTAATTCCTCCAGGTTCTCTGCAAAAAGCAGTTTCTGTGGCGGAAATGTGCATGGACAATGCACTGACTATGTTTGATTTCCTGGAAATAGTTTTAATTCACTGAGTAGGAATGATGTCCTGAGGCCAAAGGTTCTGGTAGGGCCTCTGCCTCATCACCACCTCAATATATTACCCAGCAGAGTCATATTGCATCTAAGAAGTTCCTCTGTGTTCACCTCATGGTTTGCTTTTTTTTTGTTTTGACTATTTGGATTTTCACCCTAGGTACCTGACTGGTAAATATTGCACAAGATTTTTTTTCTTTGGTTTTTGGGTTTGTTTGTTTGTTTGTTTGTTCAGGTTTTTGGTTGGTTGGTTTTGGGGGGGTTTTGGTGGTGGTGATGGTTTTTTTGTTTGGTTTGGTTTTTTGGTTTTTTACTTTTTAAATTTTTTGGTTGCTCTCATTATGGAATATCTCTTTATTTTGTCATATCCTAAATACAGACTGTTGAGGAGGAATTAATTTATTAGTTGCTCTAATTGCACTTTTGTCAATTAATGAGAAACTAGATAGGAATCTCATTTTAAACTTTCAGTTGCAGTAAAGATTAAAGGACCACCAACACTCTTCTACTAGAGGAAGACTCTAAACAGGCTGACTGAAAACTATTTAAGCAAGAATCATCACATATTAATTGTTAATTTTTCCTTTGATTAGGAAAAATCTCCTTTTGTCATTCTATCAGACTATTTGCACGTGGATCCTCCACTGAAAATAGAAGGTATTAATTTTTCACACTTAGCCTTAAGGCTTATCTGATTAACTATTACACAACTGATATTATAATGTGAGTTAAAAAGGCTAAAATCATGTTCCAATTTGCATCTTGTTTTGAATCAATTCCACAAGTGTTTTATACAAGGAAGGAATTACTGTTGGAATCACAGTCATTGTTCCTCCAGGGTGACCATGACATCGATTATTAAGTGAATTCTGTGTCTCTGCATTCTCCTGAACCTGTCTGGTGTGCTCAAATAAGTTTATATTTTATATTTTACATACCCTTTTATTTCCTCCTTACTCATTTGGAGGAGGTGACTATTTAAAAAGAGGTTGTATTTCTCTGGCACAGCAAATATAGCAGTGACACACTGAAAGAAACAAAAAAAATTTAATTTTTCACTACAGCTTCTGCCATCAAACTTTAGAGAATAAGGGAGACAAAACTGTTTTTTTAGTTGATTGGAGGGGGTTTGTACCACTTAGGTTATTTTCCCATCAACTCCTGATTTTGTAATCTTTATGGGTGATCTTGTTGTAAAATATGTCACTTTGTTGGTCTTCATTTAATTCTGTGTAATTAGGATGTACTTTATTTGGCAAGCAGCCAGTAATTAGTGATATATTTATGTAATTATTAGCATGTAATATTTGTATAATAAATCTGCCTAGAAGGCAATCCATTCAGAGGGCAGGGAAGAGGTAGAATACATGATCTGACTGAACAGAGAGATCTTACAACTAAGCCAAATGCAACAAAGAAATGAAATGCATCAGTTGACCTGTCTAGTCTGGGGAGAGAGTTTGCATATCCTAAAATGATAGGATGTGCACACTTGGTAATCAGCACTGATTAGAGAGGGAGTGAAGATGGGCCCCTGTTTGAAGTGAGATAATAAGGCAGCTTGTTAGGGAGAGATAAATAGAACTTGAAGAAAAGGAGCAGATGTCTGCTTGATGGCGTTGGAGAGGAAGAGCTCGTGGGGTCCTCTGAAGGTAACTGATGGAGCCGATTACAGGAATCAGGAAAGCAGTGGGAGCTGTCTGCCCATGTTCAGAGAGCAAAGGCAGAGCCCCCAGCCTGGCCTAAGTAACTCTGGGCTCAAACTAGCAAACTTCACTCTGGCTGTAGGCTAAGAGCTGTGTACATCCTTAAACAGTAATGGTAAATCTGTAGTTTTGGGATTTTTCGTACATCTGACTCGACTCTAAGAGCTAAGTCAGGAAAGAAGTCCTCTTGGTGGAGTTTTGAATAGAGTTTGGTGTTGAAGTCTTAAACCTTAAAAGGAGCATCAACAATAATCTCTGAATGCTGATGAAAGTTCTCTCCTCTGTTCTAAGAATGTTGGGCTGGCTTGAACGTGAACAGTGAATTTTTTCTTCTCTTTAATGGCATAACAATTTCACATCGCTTTCGTAAAAACACATAAAACTTTTTGGCTTTGTTTGTGCTGTGTTACGAAACTCATTCAGTCTAACCTAAAACTGAAACTAAAATCTAGGTTATTGGAAATAATAAAAAAATAAAATAAAACTAATTCATGTAGCCTTTTCCAGCTTGTTGCTCCCTAACCTTGCTTAGCTCTGCCCTGTCACTTTCTATAACGTTTTCATCCATTATATGCGACCCTCCTGTAAACTATGCAGTGCTCCCCCAACAAAGATTAAGACCTCGTGATCTCAGAGCACTCTACAGGAGTGATGGATTTTTGATTGAGGAATTGTTCTGGAATTTGGAACACTTTTTTTTTAGCTTAGCTATGGGTTTCCTGTAGGAATTTGGAGAAATCATTTAATCACTGTGCTCCCGTTGTGGCGTGCAAACACTGCAGTGCTGTGAGCAGCTCCCTGGGGGCTGGCAAAGGCTGAGAGATTCAGGAGTATCTGTACTCTAAGGAGTATTTTGGATTCTTCTGAAAGTCCTGGTCAGGAAACATGAGGAATTTGCTTGTCAGGGGAGAAGATGGTAAAGCCCAGTCTGGAGGCAGCTGCAGCTGAGGCACTGTGGTATCTTTGATACAAGCTGCAAAGCTAAATACAGAGGGAGGTAGTTTAGACTCAGTTCTACACCTGGCATCTCCTTCTGCATCATCTTTATCTAGTCCACATTGTTATGGTGTCTTTTTACTCATATTTTCTATTTTTAAATGAGGAAAAAAATTATAACAAATCATCTTTCTCTTGTTTTGTTCCTTTCTTCTGCTAACAGGCAAGATCAAAAGATGCAGTTGCTAAAACCTTTATAGAGTTCTAATACAGTCTGTCTAGCAGAACGACTTGCTTCAAAAACTTATAAATAGAACCTAGCTTTTTCTAAACTAAGATTATTTTTCTTAAATATTTTTTCTTTTTTTTTCTTTTTTTTTTTTTTTTCCAGTAAGGAGACATAACTTTCTCAAAGTATCTGCTGGTTTTTTTCTGCTCACCTTTTTGGCTTTTGTATGTTTTTCCTTCATGATCACAGAGGTGTTTTTGGCATACTGAGATGTATTTTCCTCTGCCCCTAGAATCCCCATCTCTTCTACTACTTTTATGTGATCATGCTTTGTATTTTTATTGCAGCTTCTGCCTAAATGCTTCACTTGTACTTTATCAGACTCTTCATCACAGATTAGAAGACAACAAGGAACCATTTCTAAAGTGTTCTCTTGGCTTGCAGATTATTTATATGTTTATATCTTGTAATTTCTCTTCTTGGGATGAAGAGAAAGAATGAATAAGATATCTTTTGTTTTGTTGCAGTTATATTTCAATTGTGAATACAAATGTTTCACTGTTTGTAGAACTCCCATCCTTCAAAAGCTGCCTGGACGAGGTCCTGGGCTCTGGGTAGCTGTGATGAGCAGGGGTTGGATCAGGTGATCTCTGGAGGTCCCTTCCAACCTCACTCATCCTGTGATTCCATGAGAACTCTAAATTTCTGAACTGGTGCTGTAGTTTTCATATATTCACCCATATTGATGTTGACTTTGTAGTATCTCTGTAGTGGTGAGGCAGAATTCAAGTGCTGATGTCTTTCCCTGGCTCCTTCTTTCCAAGTTCTGTGCTGTGTCGCACAATGTACAGAGCAAAGTTGGGGTCTTGCAGTGTGCCCTGGGCTTGCTATCTAAATTCAGATGCAGGTGTGTTCCTGCTTTGATTCTCCATAATCCAGCTGTGTATCCCAGTCTGGAACTTGTGGCTATTTCAAGTTTTTTCCATGTAATGTTTGCATGCTGTGCAGAAAGATTCCAGAGTATCTGGAATGTTCCAGTTGAAAACTTTATACAATCTCTTCCACTCTGGGTAATTGTTTGTTAGACTTACTGAAATTTCTTTTCTAGATGCCTTTTGCTCTTCCCTGCATTTCAAAAGGCCATCAGTTTTCCCCATGGGAGTCACGTCCTCAGTGAGAGGTGTGCATGTAATAAAGCATGGTGTGAATCCTCTGGGTGTGAGACAGAGGTATAAATTACTGCCATTAATGGCCTGATGATAACAAATTGTTATTGTTATATGTAATCTGCATATCAGAATGTCTTCCCAAAGTCATTATCATGCTGCCTGTGTGCCCAGGGGCAATGTTACACCATAGCATTTCAGTCTTTCAAATTACAAAAAGCTAATATAACTCTTGATGACATTTACAAAAATGTATAATGGCACTCCTTTCAGAGCTCTCACAGAAATTATTCTCAGGGAACTTCAAGGGAGTTCTGCATGTAGGAGAACTGCAGGATCTGGCACTTTTTACAATCAAAGTCACATTTTTTCTTCAGTGGCACCAGCTCAAGAAAATGTTAAGTCAGAATTGTTTTTAATTTATTTTCTGACTTAAAATGCCCCAGCCAACGTAAGGTATTTAACTTCCAATGCTCTTTGGCAGAGAGTACACATTCTGAATTTCTTTTCATAGGAAGTTGTTATGTCAGAGTTATAAACCTCTGAAAATTGGCATTTTGTAATGGAAGTGCTGACAAGACCTTTATTACACCAATACAAGTAGGCAGCATTCCAATAAATGCTGGTTGCTGGTTTTGTAGTCTGCTGGTTGCTTTCTGCTCCTGTATTTCAGAGTGAACGTTATGTAAAAAGTAAGTGGCATAATAGAAATATACTGATAGGCCTGGAATTTGGCTCTTACTGTTACAACAAAACTTCATATGGTTGATAGGTCTGATTACAGATTTAGTTTTTAAGAACTGGTATATGATTTACTGGTAAATCGTTTTAAATCCTTCCCAAGTGTCTGTGTACATGCAGCACAGAATTGGAATGGAAAAGGTGATTATCATGGCATGGAGAAGTGGATGTTAAATACTTAAATGGCAAGAACACATCACATGTAAGACCCTACTAAGTTTTATGTTTCTTACCGTGATATTCACAGTTTACATTGTAGAAAGAAAGATTTGCTTCAAACATCTGTGATTGTCTTCGTAGTCACGAAGTCTGTGAACTTTTCCAGACCTAGAAGTCACTGATGTAAGAATTGGAGGATGTGTGTGAAGTGAGGAAGGTGAAGAACGTGGGAGGGAATTCTTGGAACTTTTCCATCACCTTCCAGAAGCATGCTGAATTTCATTGAACCTGATTGAGATTTTGTTCTACACAGAAGAGAACACGCAGTCAGTGTGATGTTTAAAGCTGTACGTGTCACTGTGGCCTGAGGGGCTCAGATCCCTGTCTGCCACCAGCTTCTCCTCCCACACTGCATTTGTAAGTAGGTATTCATACAAAGATTGAAAATCCATTATCCCTCCAGAGAAAAGCAGATGGCACAGCCTTGGGATATCTTGACTTTTTTATTTATCCTTGCAGCATTTTTGTTGGAATCTGGTAATACAGTACTGGAAAGTTCTTGGTTCAAATGCAAAATATAGGCATTATTTTATCAAAGCACTGTAAAACACAGTATCACTTTCTGAAACTTTTTGGTTAAAATAACAAGAGAATAGAATTAACTAGAATATGTAGATTTCAAAAATGATCCATCAGTCTATGCAAATTGCTGTGTTAATAATGTATTTTTAATGCTGAGCACATTTGACAGCCATTTCATCTCTCTTTCTAAACCAGAGCTTGGCAACCTGCATTAATTCTTGCACTTTACAGATGTACCATTCAATGCACATGCCATGTAGTGATGTGATCCGAATAAAGTAAAGCATGTCAAAGCAGTGGCATTATTAGTAAACAACTTTGTGACTGGCTGCTTGAATACAGAGGAGAAAAATGAGAGGCAAAAGCCAGTGCTGTTCTAGCACCTCTCACAACTTCACTGGCCTGGATTTGCTTCCCATTATGGGAGTGCCAATCCTAAGTGGGACCAGGGGTTTGGAAGAGATAAATGGATATTCTAGAGTGAGTGAGACTCAGGTGTATTGGGTGCAGTTCAAACACGGTGGAGCTTAAACAGACCCAGAGACCAAAACGTCCTGCTTTGACTTGCTCTAGGGGTCTGTAGATTAAAAAGAGAGAGAGAGGTACCATGTCCTAATTATTTCTCCACCCCATTAACAATAAAACTGGTACTATTTCAGACTCAAGGCATGCTTCTACATCATTATTTCTTCAGCAGGGATTTTCTGTCCTTTCTTCAACGAGTTAAAAAACCAAGGTACAAAATACAAGAGTTGCTGCTAGACTGCAAGGGACCAAATAGTTATGTTTGATTATGGCTCTGCTGGCCTAAAGGTCAGAGGAAAGTTTTAGAATACTTAAGAGACAATTATCTAAAGTTCAGACTTTTCCAAACGAATAGAACTAGAAATTATACAGACTATTATCTAAAGTTCACAGTTTCAAAGGAAAAAGGTATGAGGAAATGCTTATTCATCATCACTTTGCTGTTAATTTGTCTGGCTTTCTTTTTTCCTCCTGTCAAGAATTTATTTACTACAAGTTCTGTATTACACAGTAGTACTAACATAATTATTCCCCTTTCCAAGAAATTTTAACATATGAGAATGATGTATACATGATTAAATATTACTTTGCTCATGATTCAAAATTCCCAGCAGTACTTTTTATTTCTGCAAAGGACTACATGGAAATGTGTTTAGGTTTTTTTATTCATTAGTTGATTCAGCTGTTCAGTTCTGGCATAAACTATTATTATTTAAGCCAAATGGTAAAGAGAAAAAAATAATCAAAGATACAAAATATGTGACTTTTTCCAATTATTCTTCTACCAATACATTTTCTCACATGAAATACTTATTTTTCCCCTGTGTTCTTCTTGGTGTTTTAAGGGATTGCAGAAACTCCAGGTCTAGAAAAAGACCCAAAATAATTCAAGTGTTAGTTGATTTGTGATAGGAATATTTTGGGAATTGCCATTAAATATGCCAGTATAGAATGCAACTTGCTATGGGGTAGGAGAGACAGTTTGATCAGGTAGGTGAATTTTTATAATGAAAACTTTTTTTTTTCTTTTGAACCTGGTGCCTGCCATCAAATTTGATAGCAGTCATCAATCTGCTTTTTTGAAGACATCACAAATTTTTGACACTTATGAAAAGCAGGTCAGTTTGGAATACCTGTGAATCCTTCAGTGCCATCATAAATCAGGAAAAGCATAACATAAAAATGGCCTCTCTTTATTTTCAGATGATTTTGTAAGCCTTCTCTTTCAATAGGATATTTATGTCTTTACCATAGAGATTAGGCAAAGGGTCATTTTCCTTCTAAACTGCTGTTCAAGAGGATTTTGTTTGAGACAGTCATCAGGGAAGGCCTGGTACAGCTGTAAAAATACACATGGCACAGTTGTATATATAGATACATTAATAAACATATGTATATGTTATCATAAAAATGTATTTTTTATAAATACAGCCAAGTTAAAAACACTAATTTTAATCATTAAACAAAATTGTTATAGCAATTCTAATGAACAAAGAGATTATTTTTTTCAGCTACTAACTATTGCCAGATTTATAACATAAAACCTCACAATTGTACCCTTTTAATCAAATATTCCTTTAAAATGTGTTTCAGCCTAAGGCAGAAATAAAAAAAAAAAAAAAAAAAAATCTGTCTTAAATGGAGATTTCTCATAACACATTTTAATGACATTCTTTTGGAAGCAGGAAACTGATGCTTCCAACTTGTACTAAAGTGGAGTCTGAAACAAATAAATCAGTTTTTCAGCTCACAGCCTGAGCTGAAAAACTCACCCCTGAGTTTTTTGTTTTGAGCAATCATTTTTTACAAGGGGGACGTGGATGAGGGTGTGCTCGGAGTTGCCACTTCTGGTTCTTGTGGTGGATCAGAAAGGAGATTATGACTGTCCTTTCCCAGGGATTTTGTAATTGCAAAAAGGAAAAAGAGAGATTTCAAATCAAGAGAGTTAGAGAGTTACCACAAGTGGGGCTATGGGCAGTGACTTGTCGGGGCTGCATTCACTGGGTGGGTTTCTGCAGTGCAATCCTACCAATCTAAAGAGGTGTTATTTGTAAATCTTTTCATAGAAAGAATTATTGAGAAAATATTCAAAAGAATAATGATTAAGGTATGGCTTGGAGCTCATGGAGTGTATACAGTGACTTTTTGAGAGACCTCCGTGGCTCTTGACAGCTTTATTCTCAGGCTCTAAAAAGGGGGTTGGAATCTTCCCTATAATCCACCATTTTTCTGTTACTAGGTTTGAATTCTGAAGAAAAACAAAAATACCAATGTTAGACTGCCATTATGTTTGAATTTTGAAGAAAGACAAAAATACCAATGTTATAAATGATCTTTTAAAAATCTGTTTGACATTGTAAGGCTTCCACTAGTGAATATTAACTATTGCAGGAGACACATGCATATTAATTACGGTTATTAATGGTTATGAAAAGCTGAAATGGCATCAGCATTCTCTTGAATGTTCTCTTTTAGTGCCTTTGCAGCTGGTTGCTAAATGTTCTAGAGCTCACATTCCTTCAAATGTCATGTGCTCTGGTTTTCTGCTTGTATTTTGCTAGTTTCCACTGAAACCTTGATGATAATAATTCAATTGCTCTGTTATTTCAAGTTTGGGGTTTTTATTTAAGAATAGATGCTACTTTTGAACAGAGATTGGAAATGAATGAGCTGTCCCTGTCTTTTCCTTATCAGAAAAAGCAGGGAGTGTCACAGTAAGGATATTTCTGCTGCTCTTCTACTTGTGTCAAAGGACCCTATTTCACAGAGAATCTGTTTGAGATTTAAAAATGTACACAGAAAGATAGCTCTAATAAACAGGAAGAAACATATATTTCTCTCATTCTGCTGTTTCCAGCTGTAGAGTTTCCAATTAAAATTCTCTCTTCACATGACTGATATATCCAGCATAGATAACGACTTCTACCACAAAGTCCTTAATACCATTAATTATTTGATCTTTCTGAGGGCGTTATAAAAGGGATAGAAAAAGAAAGGCAGAGTTCTGTAGGTGTAAGGTTGCCCAGCAGGGAACTCCACTGATCTCAACATATTACAGACTGCAAGGGAATTAAAGAATTGCAATAATGTGTGCAGAGAAAATGACATTAAATGCAAACTGACTGCTTCTGATTTTTACTTTTGTTCTGTTATTTTTTTGTCTGGCTTAAAATTGCAACATGTATTCTTGCACAGGGTGGGATATGAAGGAGTTGACTCCTGCCTGCTAATTTCACATCCTGATTGCTATCGATGGCATTGAAGTCACTCGTGTCCAGCAAATCCAGAAGTAGCTTTGTATTAAAATGATTGCATTTACATTTTCTCCAAATCTTTCTTCCAAGAGCCTCAAAAGAGATCTGGGAGATTTGAGAACAGTTGGGGAATCTGCAGAAAACACTTGGCCCTGTGGTAATTGTTGTGGTTATGCAAACTACCTTTGTCTAGAAACCACACTGGACATCTTTTAAAGACCTTCTGCAGTGTCATTCTTCGTTCCAGCTGTGAGGGAGATATTCCCAAAGCAGTCTCTTTCATGGTTATTTCAAAAATCTGCATGTAAACTTCAGAAACTGAGAGTCAGCCAGTGAGCTGAGTGACTGGTTTGTTTTATGTGTAAAAAAGGCAAAAGTGAGCTCCAGCTCTGAGCTGTAGTTGTGTATTCCCAGAGTTGTGTCCCTCCGACCTGATGCCAATGCTAATACAGTTACAAAGATCTTACACCATTCCTGAAGCCTGCAGGATGGAATGCAGCTCCTGGTCCATCCTGGGCGGCTTGTACAGCACCAGGGAGAGGGAATTTCATAGGACTCAGGCACTTCCATGAACTTCTCTCCGCAGAGAAGGGCACTGAATTCCAGGAGACTCACTCTGATGGAGAATGTCAAAGCCCCTCCTGGATACGCCTCACTGACTGGAGGCACGCACTCAGTGTCTCTTTGCCTGTGGCAGGCAGCTCAGAGCTCTATGAACAGAGAGGTTTGGGGTTTTTCTGCACCTGATTGTCCTTGTTTTGCTAAAAGTAACATGAATAAATAAACAACCCAAGCAGCACTATCATGAAGGATCAGTGGGTTAATTGGGAAGATGAGGGGAAGGCGATTGTCCCCTCTCCTGCTGAGCACCTGCTGCCAAGTTAATTCATGCAGCAGTGCTGGAGGTTGTTCCTTCCTGGAGGAGACTCCTGCTGTTTCTTCAGCTCTGGGAGAGGGGAATATCCACAGAAAGGAGAAAGCAAATCAGATAAATTGAGTTTATTGCTGATCAGCTGCTAGGATTTATCTTCAGGTTCTAGAAACCAACTAAAATGTCAACTGGGGAGTCATTGTCCTTCATTCAAGAGCCCATCTCCAGCAATACCAAGGTATATTTATTTTAAAACACAGCAATGAAGGGGAAAGAATTTATTGCTAAACAAAATTCCTAAGTCAAATGGTGGACTCGCCACCCATTGGCAAAACAATTTGGTCATTTCATTTTTCTTTTTCTATTTTTCTGCTTGTCAGTTTCTTTTCTTTTCAGGCATAACTTGTTCACCTTTAGTCAAACACAGCAGTTTCTGACAAAAAACAAGCAAACAAACAACCAACAACAAAAAACCCAAACATACAAGTCATCTCTAAGAAAAGAAAGTTATTCTCTTCTCCTAGTTTGACGTCTCTTCTGAATAGTTCTGACTGTCCAGCCATTGCAACTTATTAACTCATGGCAAAATATTCCAAATCTTGCATCTCTTTTGCTTTCTCTCATTTCTGCTGAACTTGAATTGATAACCATTCCTGGTACCAGGTGGTTTCTTACACTCAGCATGCTTCACTGGTGGGCACTTTATTTTCTCCATCTCTCCTCCTTCCTCTCACTTTTTCTGCCCCCTTCTATTTGGTACTCTTTAGAGTACATCCTTCCTTTTTTATTCAGTTATACGCTGATTTTGGCTTATTAGAATTTTCTGCAGCAGACAGGATGGCAGTGTTTCTCAGGAGGATGGAAGGGATCTGAAGCTGTTCCCAACGAGTGCAGCTTCTCTTTTTTTGTTTCTTCCTAAAGCAGGTGCCTTCCCTGTTTTGCATATCTGTAAAGTGCAGGGCTGTTGGGCTCAGCACACTAATTTCTGCTCCAGCTTGGGCAGAAAAGGACCTGCAGCAGGTTTACAGGAAGGAACAGGCTGTATCAGTACAGATTTTAGAGCACTGTGTAAGAGAACTGTAAAAGTCTCTAGAGGTTGGAATAAATGACTACAGATGTGACACTTCTGAGTGGGATTTGTCTCAAAGACAGAAAGAGCTGGATATTGAGCACCACATAGTTCTTTTCTCTTTTGAAATGTTAAAGCAAAAGGATTAAGGATGCAACTTATGCAGAGATATTTTTTATTTTGCAGGAGAATATCAATGGACAGATGAATTTTTTTTCCAGTATTTGAAAATAGGGAGGGGTGCTGAGGGGGAAAAGAAGGCTATCAGATTAGAAAAAGGGAACTTTTGCACATCACAGTAATCACTCTTTGGCGATGCTATACACAGCCATATTCAGGGAAAATGAGCTACTGGATTATTTTCCCGACATAACTTTTCCCTTTTTTCCCTGCAGAGAACAAGGATGGCACTGGGAGTGGTTTAATTTACACACATGTGTTAACACCTCTGACACACCCAGCCAGGAGGTGTGCAGGTTTTGCTCACTTCCAAATGTGGGTTAATTATTGACTTCAAACACACGTGACTTTCCCACTGCACCACACTGCCACATGTGACACTGGGTGTCATCAGGGACTTGGGTCCTATTTGAGTTGTCAGAATTCTTAAGAGCTTATACCTGGAATTTGTCTTCAGTAAACACATATGCTTCCTTTCATTTTAAAAAGGGCACAAGGAAGAACTAGACTATTTATTTAGCTCCAGGGTGCCATCAGTTTTGATGTGACTGTTTCCAACTGGAATAGATAAAACCTCAGGAATCCTGGGGAAAAGAAAAATATCATTAGGAGTACTTTTTGTTCTGCAAAGTGACCATATTTATTCTGCTTTCTGAAAGAGATAATTTTTAGATTGACCTTCATGTGTTGCATATCTGAATGTATGAAAAATGCTGAAATGGTTACATCACCTGCAATGTAAATTATAGTAAGAACCTCTCCAGGCCAAGTAAATGTGACTGGTAGGTGACTCTGCTGTGGAAGGGATAGAAAATTATAGAATCACAGAATGTTTGGGTGGGAAGGGACCTGATCTTCAAAAGAAGCCTATTGTCATATGAGCACTCCCAGTATTTTCTTTCCTTCCATGGAATGACATTTAGCATTGCATGTGCCCACTTCAGAGCATAAAATATCAGGAGGCTTTCTGTTGTTCATGATGCGTCAGGAAGGTGAACTTCAACTCCTTCTTCCAAACAAGATGTGCAGCTTTATTTTTAAATTGTCATTGGATCCCACGGCAACACAGACACACACAAACAGACACACACACATTCCTGTTCTCTGTGCCTGAGAACCTTTTTATTAAACAAAACACAAACAGCAAACTAGTGCAAGTCAACATGCACTCTGTTAGTATAAGTCCTGATACTGAATTATTATTTTATTCCACACACTAAAGCAGTTAAAAGTTAGAGAATATTTAAGTATATAAAGAAAACAGAGTTTTTTTCATATTTGACATGTCACTAATCATGGTTTATACCTGAGCACTCTGACACATACAGGATCACTGATATCTGATAGCAGTGTGTTCATAACTGGCTAGAATCTGTAATTCTTATAACTATACAAATTAAAATCTGTAAGAAGAAAAATCAACTTGTGTTCATTTTGTGGTGAACTGAGAACTGACTCTGAGAGATTTGACTGTGTAATTCCATGGCTGGGTAGGATGCCATGCAGTCAGATGCCTCTTTATATTTCTAAAATTAACTTCCTGCATATGTGTGCAGAGGTAAGAATGTTCTAGACCAATTTCCTGTCTTCCTCCATGGGAGATATAGCCTGGTTTGCTCTATTTTCATCACTGAGGCCCAATAAATGTTTAAATCACTGAAAATTAGGCCCATGGCCTTTAATGCATTTAGCTTTTCTTTTGTCTTTATATAAAAAAGAAGAATCTTTTATAGCAGGGGAGAAGATTGTGCAATTTGTGGTTTGTAAGGCAAGGGAGATTTGTGTTAATTGGTGAATATGCTTTAACTTTAACATTTTGTTTCTCTCTTGTTTTACTGGCTGGATTTTTATGACTGTGTGACTTGAAAAAAAAATGAATAGTGATTGGGAAGATACCTGTAGGGATGTATGCAGAGGGGAAATAAGGGATTGCCATCATCATCCTCTTACCATGTGACACGAAAAAATCCACATATTGCACTTCTTCGAGCAGCTGGACAGAAAGGGGAGGCATTTCTGTGCCACACGCTGCTGGCACAAGGAGGTCACGGAATGTTTGCATTGAGGTTTCCTGCGCACACCAAGGAAGAGCTGCGGGTTTAGCAGCCCCTCTGTGTGCTGAGACACTGCCAGTTTTGCCTTTGCAGATAACACCCTGAGCATCCTGGCCAAGCACAGCGGGTTCAGCCGGCAGAAGCAGGAAGTGTACCTGCTGCCCATCGTCATCAGCGACAGCGGCACGCCGCCCATGAGCAGCACCAGCACCCTGACCATCCGCGTGTGCGGCTGCAGCAGCGATGGCATTGTCCAGTCCTGCAACGTGGAGGCCTACGTGCTGCCCATCGGGCTCAGCATGGGCGCCCTCATCGCCATCCTGGCCTGCATCATCCTGCTGCTTGGTGGGTACTCGTGGCACAGCTTGGAGTCACAGCTCCCCTAATTCCTGGGAGCTGTAAGGGGGTGCGGGATTCCGAGAGGAGGAGTGACGCTCCAGTCCAACACAGCATGCAGCAGCACTGACGGTGCTGTCAGGACCGAATCCCTTGTGTCCTAAGAGCTGGGCAGAAGCAGAGGGAGCAAAGTCCTGTTCTGAAGTAGTCACACGCTGCTTACAGAATACTCAGGTGTGGAATGGGAAACTGAAAATCAGATCGGGAGTGTGGAGCAGCCAGACTTGTATGAATCACATAAGCATAGTCCTGAGTT
The DNA here is from genome assembly GCF_017639235.1 of Corvus kubaryi. Lineage (NCBI taxonomy): Eukaryota > Metazoa > Chordata > Aves > Passeriformes > Corvidae > Corvus > Corvus kubaryi. Next base: position 16,241,088 of record NW_024581093.1, on the reverse strand, counting down.
GGAAGAGTCCCACAGGGATCATTGATCCAGCCCCTGGCCCTGCCCAGACACCCCACCAGTCCCACCCTGGGCATCCCTGGCAGCGCTGCCCAAACGCTCCTGGAGCTCTGGCAGCCTCGGGCCGTGCCCATTCCCTGGGGAGCCTGGGCAGTGCCCAGCACCCTCTGGGGGAAGCAGAACCTCTCCCTATCTCCAGCCCGAGCCTGCCCTGGCCCAGCTGCAGCCGCTCCCCGGTGCTGTCCCTGGCCCGGAGCAGAGCTCGGAGCGGGGCCTGCGCTGCCCTCGGCAGGAGCTGCAGCCCCGGGCAGCTCTGCCCTCAGCTCCTCTGCTGCGGCCGAACCGCCCCGCTGCCCTCAGCCTCTCCTCGGGCACCCTGCCCCAGCCCCGGCCCTCCTCTGGGTGCTTTCTGATAGCTTTATATCTTTCCTTTATATATATTTATATTTGTATATTTCTATTATGAGTTTATTCTGGATTGTAATGTCACAAGAGACACAAAAGCTTCACAAGATAAGCGATGTGGTATATTTTAATAAAACATACAACATTTGTATACAACATCAAGCAAGTGGAGGAGAGAACAGCGAGAGTCCTATTTCTGCACTTTGCAGCTTCACTTGTAACAGAGATTTACATCAGTAACTGAGATTTCATCATTAAGCTGCAAAAACAAGAGAAACCCATTTAGAGTTTTTCATGCATCTGTCCACAATTCTGAAATCGAGCTAAGCTCTTTCTTTCTCCCTTATTATCTCATTCTCTTTTTAGTTACATAATATGAGTCTCTTGCACAGGTAGAAAAAGATACTGATTTCCTTCTCCCATTAGGGTTATGTTTTCAGAAAAACGCCCTCTAATATTTGAAAACAACATCCATAATGTAGATCATTATTGACTATGTGAATAATGATAGCCTGACTTCACTTCCAAAGGGAAAAGTTGAGGCTTGAAATTAGAAGTATGGGAAACCTTATTGCTTCTATAAAACTGAGCTTCAGACATAAATATGAGCTGATAATCAACGACTAGAGGACTAATCAGAGCTTCTGATCAAATTTCCATCACGTGAAGTGGGTTGAAGTCATAGGTCTTTCATCTGTTCCCCCTTATTACCCCCAATTCCACAAAAAGCAACGTCTCACCTTCCCCAGCTGCACTCACCATGTAGTGTTTGGGTTGGAAATGTTTTGCCTAATCAGCTTGTGGTGCTCTCTTTGCAGTCATCGTGGTGCTGTTTGTAACACTAAGAAGACATAAGAATGAGCCTCTGATCATCAAAGATGACGAAGATGTGAGGGAGAATATCATTCGCTATGATGATGAAGGAGGTGGAGAGGAGGATACAGAAGCCTTTGACATTGCAACTTTGCAGAATCCAGATGGAATTAATGGATTTTTGCCTCGTAAGGATATTAAGCCTGACCTTCAATTTATGCCCAGGCAGGGTCTTGCACCTGTTCCTAACGGTGTTGATGTTGATGAATTTATTAATGTAAGGCTTCATGAAGCTGATAATGACCCCACAGCTCCACCATATGACTCTATCCAGATTTATGGCTATGAAGGAAAGGGGTCAGCAGCTGGTTCCCTTAGCTCATTGGAGTCCTCCACATCAGACTCAGACCAGAATTTTGACTACCTCAGTGAATGGGGTCCTCGCTTTAAAAGACTCGGAGAACTTTACTCAGTTGGAGAAAGTGACAAAGAAACTTGACAGTGGATTACAAACTTCTCCCCTGTTGACTTAATGATCATATAATATTCTAGGGCCACTGCTGTTAGTTAAAACTAATGTGGCTTTTTGTTTTAGAGGCAAGTTTAGCGCCAGTCATCTATAAAATCAACTACATTGTAATGTTGAACCAAAAAAAAAAGTATATGTTAGGAGGTTAAGTCTTGTGGAGTGTGAAGTAAAGTATGTGGAGTGTCTAGAAGTCTTTGGATATTTGATATTCACTTGACCACTCTGAAGATGGAGATTTGGATCTTTGATTATCTTCAGTGAATTGAAAAGAACAAAAAAGAAATTGGTGCTCTCTTAGGAAATGGACTTGCAGGGATTTGCTGTTGAACAGTAGCTCCTGCCAGTACGTATAAAGCTAAAGGTTTGTTTCTGCATTGCCAACAAAGATCCCGGCACAGAAATGTTCAAAGCAATATCTTGGTCTTCTTAACAATGCTGAACAGAAATAGCATTGCCAATTCCTACTGGCTCCTACTGTGCAGTGACCATCCATTGTACATACAGTAATTGTTGGCCACGTTACCACAGACTGAATATCATCTTTAAATATTGTGTCAAGCCTTAAAATATTCACATGTTCTTAATCCATTCCAGTGATGGGTAATAAATACTACTAATGTGTAGAGATTCAGAGGCAGGGCTGCAAAACCTTGCTTCACAAAAGGATCTTTTTTTTCTAGAAGAAGGATCATTCCTGTGCTTCGTCTTCTGAAGGAAAAAAACTGTGAAATGGGATGGACTTACATAAATGAAAGAATTGCTGATTTTATTGCTAAAGATCGAATTTATTTGTTTAATCTTTGAAATAAATATTTTATTGATGTCCATTACTGCTTTTATTTATTAAGACTGATAATCTATAGAGTAAGATTATGAAGAGAACTAAATTATATCAGTTAGATTTTTTTTTCTATATATAATGAATGTTTCATAAATGTACATTTTGAAAAGAAAAATGACAAATTGTCGCAGTTTAAAGCAGTTCCCTGTCCATTTGCAGTAGCTGAATTTTAAGAGAATGCTGGCAGGAATTAAACTTTCCCAGAGAAAACTTTTGACAGTTTTATATCTTCATAAATCTAGTACCTGGTGTTTTTAATACAAGCACAAACAGCTGGAAGTAAACTGGTTCATGTGAATATTTAAACTATAGACTTTTAGAAATCCACACATATAACACAGTACAGTAAAAAAACATGCTTATAGTTCTCCACTGTATTAGAGCAGGAACCAGTGTGTACATAATTTTACTGCTTCTGTTATTAGCATTTTTTTCTATAATACTCATAGTGATGCACCAGGGCTCTTGCACACAGAGAAAGAACACTAGAAGCTGCAAGCATACTCAATTTGTAATGCAAACTTGCCATTTAGAAGTAGCAATTGTATAAGAAAACTACGTATTACATGCAAATCATTTTAATTTTCTACTTTGTTTTGAAGCTATATTATTGTTTGTTTATTTACTCCATGTATTGTATTCAGAGAAACTCCTGTATTGTTTCCTACTTTGTGAAATATATTTTTATAAATACTTTTCTTGTTATTGCTTTTCTTTCAGGTTTACCTGGCCACTGCAGAAGTGAATCTGCTGGAATAGCTTCAGTTTTTTGAGGAATGTAGTTTCTTCAAAATTATTTATTTATTAGTTGAATACAGACAAAATAAAAAAAAAAGAAAAAAGAAAAAGGAGAATATTTGAAACAATTTTTGACAGTGATTGCAGAATTTTGACAGTGACTGGAGCACAGGAATTATGAGTGTCTGATTCACTGCACCATGCTGAAAAATAACCTCACACAATTTTTGTTGAAGCATTGCTGGTTAAAGCAACCCACTGATTTTAATTCCTCAATAACACTTGTTCTGCAAACAAAGAATTCTTAACACATCACCCCCAATTTTGCCTGTATTTCAAATGGAAACATTGACTTTGCTTTAGCTGCAGCACGACTTGGTTTAGTGACTCTAGTCTGTGGGCAACTAATACATTAACACCACTTTGGTATGTGCTATAAAGATTTTATTGAAATTCATGGAGTACCCAATATATTTAAGTTCCACTGCATTAAAAAAAAAAAAAGTTTCTGAATAACTGTACCTAAAAATTTTGGCAAAACACTGAACTAAACACTGAAGTCCTCTAAGGGCAGGAAAGAAGCAGTCCCAGAGATTTCAATGAAATGAAACATATTTCTGTAACTCACTGCAAGAAAAGCCAAACACACTCTCACTCCTCACTTGCTCCGAGTTCCAGGGTGTTCTGAGCTGCCATGGCAGACCCAACACCAGTGTAAATGGGAAAGGGATTCAGAACTGAGCCAGTTTCTGGTGTCCATCCCAGTCCTGGGAGCCAGGGAAGGTGCTGAGAGCATGGATCACGGCATTGTCTGGGGCCACATCAGCGTTCAGGGCAAGGCGCTCTGCGAGTTAGAGGCTACCCTGGATAGTTTAGCAGAGCTCCTTTGTAGGAAAGCTCACAAATGGAAAACCTCCTGATTGCCTTTCTGATTGAAAGTTCCATCTGAGACCACGACAGCGCATTCAGTAATAAGATTTCCAGGAAAAAAATCCCATCACTAGCCCTGTAGAAGAGGCAAAGCATGGCAGAAATCTCATCATTGTCAGTCAAAAAGAGATGGGAGTTCTACTGCTGGGCAGAGCCCCAAACTGGGCATTTCTACAGCTTTTAAACAGGAGTAGCTACAATGCAAAGGGGAGAAAAAGAATTAATGAATTTCTGACCTGTCAACAGAGACATGCTGCTTCTCGTGTCGTTGCCTTCCCATTGAAGGGAAATTATTAATTCTGCAAACTAATTCCATGTATTTTGAATATAAAATTTATACCAATACATGTTAGAGGGTTAAATGTCGATCACTCAGTTTTCCAGTATTCCTTTTTTTGACAATAAAATTAACTCAGAGTAGAATTATTTTGGATAACAACAGTATTTAGGGGGATTAGATCATAGTGTTCTACATTTCACATCTAGATTTAGACATATTAGCAACACTTTTTAAGCATGTAAAAATGTAATTCATCTTTTTCAACAACATTTAATTAGCAATTGACTCATTGCAAGTGACAAGGAAAATGCATTAAATTAGAATTATTAATACTGATAAATTTGAGAAGTAAATTCTCAAAATCTTTTACAAGTGCCAAGTGCCTTGGAGTCCCATTGATCTTGCCTTCACTAGGCTGTTCCTCACATCGTTTGTCACAACTGCTGAAGTAAATCATCCCACCCATGAGAGCTGGAATTCTGAGGTGTTGGCCTGCACATTGTAAGGACACAAAACTCAGTTCAGACATTTCGATACGAAAGCACAGTGAAGGGGATGTGTGTATGTGTTTATTAAATGCATCTTGGGTGGCTGAAGGTCCTCAGCATGTCCTGTCCTTTCTAGCATCTGAAAGCAGAGGCTGTTTGTGTGCTCTGACCTTGAAATCAGACCACAGCAAGCTCATTTAAATACATTTTTTACCCAGTATCATTACACCTTTTTGTCTGTGATGACTTTGAGATGACTTTGAAATGACTGTGTAATACAGAGGAGAGAAAACGGCTCAAGACTTTCATTTAAATCAGCAGTTGCTGATCACAGGAGAAACATTTAACACTATGGCAACTCCAAATCCCATCAGCTCTCTGGCAGCACAGCAGTGACAATTCTCAGTCTGGAGAACAGACAGGATGTCTGCAAAATAGTCTGCTTGGAATAACTCTATTTGTACAGCTCTGCTAGAGATGGAGCTGCTGATTTTAACAGAAAGAGAAAAATAAATCAGCTCTACTACATCCGCGCAGTTGCATCTACCTACAAATGTGTGTGGCAATTTTTTTAGCAGCCTGCCTGGTTGTGGAATTCTAGAAATGGGTAAACGGGCTTAGAAAGCTTCTCCAAGGTCTGTCCAGCCAGGGGAATTCTTGGCAGGTAGCCTGTTCCTGTATCTGATTTTCTTGGGATATAGTTTCAGTCTGAATGGAGCTGTTTGGCTTTCTCTTCCTTTGCCTGCTCCTCTCTCCGCCACTTCATCTATCCTGAGCTGGAATACTGGGAATATAATGTTAGGAAGTTCATTAAGACCATGTAGCTCTTTTTCTCCAGTGTTCAGGGACTGGAAAGTGCAGCTTACCCAGGATAGTGAGGTTCACCAAGTTCCCTTCCTGCTCTAGGAAACATTGAACAGTCTGAATTACACATATGACAGGACTGTTCCTGTATTTAAATTATGCTCGAAAATCTGAACCTAATGATGGTGCTTTTTAATTAATAGAATAATATAAATAATAGAAAAAAAAAAGGTTCATTAGCAGCAGATGTTCACAAGTGGTTCTGATCAAGAGAAGTGAAAAGTTCAAAAGTTCATCAGAGCTGCAGTGCCACGACAGGGGACAGGGCTGGATGGGATATTGGGCAGGAATTGTTCCCTGGGAGGGTGGGCAGGCCCTGGCACAGGGTGCCCAGAGCAGCTGGGGCTGCCCCTGGATCCCTGGCAGTGCCCAAGGCCAGGCTGGACACTGGGGCTTGGAGCAGCCTGGGACAGTGGAAGGTGTCCCTGCTCATGGCAGGGGGTGGCACCGGATAGACCTTAAGGTCCCTCCCAACCCAAACCATTCTGTGATTCTATGTAAAAATATTGCTCAAAAAATTATTTTTCAGATTTAGAGAGTTTTTAGCAGTGGCAGGATAGTCTAGTAAATTAGACCTTAGTAAAAATAAAAATGGAAAAAGTAAAAAGTGAGACCATTCACTGTTGTTAGGTTTTGCTTTCAGACCACAGCACGTGTTGTTAGCAGAAAATAGAAAGTACTGATGGAGTGAGCAATGAAAGCTTTCTGTGCTCTATCATTCAGATAAGTTCGACTTGTATTATTTCTACATTTCTACACTATTTGTGCAAGATAATATTCTGGCTTTGCAGAAGGTGGAAACCAATTTAACTTGCTGTGTAATTCACAGTGATGGGTTTTGTAATCACACTGCAAAATGAGTCTAGCTGCTCTATTATACACTACTGATACTGGCTTATGTGCTGCAGAACCAGACCCTCTCCAAATAATGTCACAGTATTCTAAATGAGAAAATATAAAAGTCCTGACAATGCTTTTTGTGCAACTGCAACTAAGACATCTTCCAAAAAGGCTAATAAAAGCGAACTGAAGCTCTGAGTTTCTGGCAGAGCCTTCTAAATGTGCTCATTAGCATTGCAACAAAACTATCTCTTCTTTTTTTGTTCCTCCTACCCCCCCCACCTCGCAAACATGAAACCAGTGAAATAAACAACATGAACATTTCAGCCTTCTCTTCAGAGGGGATATGGAATAACTTGAAAAATTCCTTTCCTTCTCCTTCCACTCCTTCTGGTACCTGTTTGAAGGAGGTCTGTGAGATGATAGGCAGAGTGAAGGGATGAGCAAGGGTTTCCTGATTCATTCCATGGCTGGGAAAGCATTTCTGGTATGGGGGCAGTAGTACCCTCTCCTAATATTTTTTTTGTGCACTCCCAAAATCCTAATTAAATCTAATACTGACTGCTCAAATTCCTGTTCATCAGGAAGTCCCAGGTGAGGTTGGAAAGGACCTTAAAAATCTTAAAGGACCATAAATTTTCCAACCCCTGCCATGAGCAGGGACACCTTCCACTATCCCAGGCTGCTCCAAGTCCAGCCTGGCCTTGGACACTTCAAGGGATGTTCATCCAGTCTAAATACAGACTCATTCCACGGGGCTGAGGAACACAGAGATTTCTTCCTTTACTGCTGTGGAAAATCTCTGATTTGTGAAGTCTGGGAGAAGCAGCCAGAAAGGCAGCAGGCAGGCAGCACTGATAGCTGGTGGTGGCAAAAGGATGGGTGATTCTGGAGTGGGTCCTCATCTTGTATCTTACTTGGGTCTTTGTGTCAGCCAAGCCTAGCCTTCATTTTTTTACCTTCAAAATATTTAACAGCAAAAAAAAGTCAATTCTCTGCCTTTCATAACAGCTTGTTTTTGAATTATAAAACAAGTCTTGTGGTTGGGGGGCCTTTTTGTCATTTCTTTCTTTGTTAGTGGAATGTTCCCTGATGGCAACACTGACACAGTTCATTCTGCCAAATTTCACAAGCTGCCAGTTTTACCGACGAATATGAAAACAAAAGATGTGCATTTTTTTAAATGAAATATTTTTTATATCATGGGGAGCAACAAAGCCAGTTGAATCACCTTTAAAATAAACTCCAACACTTCCACATTTCCTGCCACAGATGGGATTGCTTTTGGACTCATTTTCAGATGCTGATATACCAGTGCTGGTAGTTTTATATGCAAGGGAATTCCTCTTTAGGCATTGCTGAGGAATACGTTTCCTATATTTTATAAAAGAAAAATATCATGACTTTAACCCAGGGACGCAGAAATAGGGTGTTTTACTTAAAAATCACATTCAAAAATAGAATTCAGAGCTGAATTCCAAGTGCTGGTGCAGTGTCTCAGGTGTGAGATCAGGGCAGCTGGTTAGAGTTAAACCCCAGATTATTTTGGCAATAGGTGTGACCTCCTCCTTCACACGGCCCAGGGCTCTTGTGCAGCTCTCAAGCACAGGGTGATTCTGCAGGACTTCATCCCAGCCTCTGCCACAGCAGAGTGGGGAAGGTGGCCAAGAACCTGTCACCTCCAGAGGGACAGATGGACCTTCTGGTCTTTGTCCCAAGATAGATTTTACAGCTTCCTTCCAGCTGCTGCGGTGCCAGGTGTGAGCTGGTTCCAGCCGTGGCCACCCCGAGTCACCTGTTACACCAAATAAAGGCAGGGTATTGTTGGTAAAATGTCATTGCAACATGAGCAGGCAATACAATTAATCCTCCCCAAAAAGGGCCAAGTGTGAATCATCAAATGCCATAGGGTTTTAAGGGATATTTTCCAACCCTTTTATACAACATGAAACAGCAGCCATTTATTTTATTGTATATAATGCTTCTTCACAGAATTCTCCATAAATAAAAGTAACATTGGACGACAAAGGGGCTTTATTTAGACTGTCGTGTCTGCTGCTTCTGTTTCCATAATTTACAAAAAAACCCAAAAAATCAGGAAATTTTCAGCCCATGATTATATAGACCCATTGTAATATTTGACCAAAACAGAGGACTCCATTACTCTCTTCTTTCTGTCCCATTCTCATGAATGCTTCGGCTTAATTAATTACTTAAATTTAACATTGTGTCTGCTCTTATCCATGTGGCAATTCGTTTGAGAGCTTTTTAATTCAGACTCTAGTAAGAACCCTTTCCTTTCAGGCAGCTTGCTAATATCAGAGGGGGAGGAGAAGTGTTATCTTACAAACCTGTGATTGTCTTAATAACTATTTTTCAAGTTTTCCCACAGCTTCTGCTTCTGAAAATATTTTATCATTTAAAAAGATATGAAAGAATTAGGTGAGTGGGGTTTTCTGCAATCCTAATGGGACACAAACAGAATCTGGTAGTTTTAAGAACTTACTTCCCCTTATGCTTCGTGATGGGCAAATGAGCACACATTGATGTGAAGACTTTTATTGCCAAAAACCAACAAATAATTACAAATAGAAAGAAAAAAGACATTTAAAATTGTTTTTTATATATATATATATATATTTTCCTAAATTTTCAGAATGATTTTGTCTAGTTTTAATTTCCATTTCCAGTCATATTTTCAGTGTGTTTTGTGGATTTTTTTCTGGCAACAAGTGCATATACTGTCAGTCATAGGAAAATAATCTGTGTGAAGAGAACACACGTTATTGCTGCAAGTGATCCTTTCACCATGGAACTTGATGGCCTGATAGCAATTTAGTTTCTGGCAAGTAATTTTGGGAACTGTAGTCCTCCTGGAGAGTTTGGATGCATTCATTTGTTACAAGCTGGGTAAGGCAGGGATGGGCCTGACCCTACCCTGTGCCAGCTGCTCCAGGTGTGAGGGGCAATTTCTCTGTTTTTTGTTTCTAATTGCTTTTAGGTGGTAGGTGAAGCAGAGGAAACCAGCCACGCACTAAGATGTAACTCAATACATCCTGATCTATCCTAATTCCTGCTCAGGTAAGTGTGTACCAACAATTTTTATTAAAAGCCAGAATTCAAATTTTGGAAGTGCTGATAAAATATTTTCATGGCACTGGGTATTACCCATAAGACATTCAAACAAGTTTCTAGAAGTGGTGAAGAGCTAATGAAGAAAAAGGGGTACAGCTGAAAAAAGAAAAAAAATAAAATTATTGCTGTGAGGAGTTTACCTGCCACAAAGGGTAGAAACTTTCCCTGTGCAGGGACACAGAGTGAGATCTATTCAGAACTTAATTAACACCTAGACCCACAAAATATGGCCCTGTGCACTGCAGTGATTTTCTCTGAGGACACGAGCACAGAAAATAAGTTTCAAACTTGCAGCTATTGCCATTCCTCTGGCAGTCTCACACATCACTGGAACTTCACAGCTCTGCTGTGCAGTGCAAGCTGGGAATGCTCCGAGTTGTACCAGACAGCTGGTGAGAATTCAAATAATGTACAGGAGCTGAAAGGGAGTGAGCAGCTAAAACATGAGGTGCCACTTGTAATCCAGTCTCTGTGCAGCAATCTGGGGCTGAGTATAATTGTTTTTAGTGTCTGTGCAGTAAACCCCAAATCAGATTGGGGATGCAGTGATTTGTGGGATGAGGAGCAGAGCAGAAAGCAGCATAAACAAGAATAAAAACCCAGGTGTTTTTTTTCTCAAAAATAAACTATAAATATGAGGCAGGGTATGTGTGTATAGGATGAGAGAGAATGGCAAAGAAATTCTCAAAATTTTGATGAAGATTCTCCAAACATGGGCATTTAAATGCCTGACATTCAGCCTTTATAAAAAGGGCTGATAGGTCAGTTTATATAGTTCTCAAGCATTTTTAGTATTGTGGGATACCTTTTAGAAAACTTATGCATCTACTCAAATTATTTTCTTCACTGCTCCTATGTGCAACACAAACATTATTTTTTCTTGATATAAAGGAATCAACATCACAGTCACATGATGTGAACAATAATATATGTCTGACAATCTGACTATGCCTCAAGTAGAAGTTTGTGTTTCAGATTGCCTTTCACCCTGGGGTGAAAGATAATCAAACATCTCACAGGAGCTCTTTCTGATGTTGCAGTGTTTCATTCTCTGATTTGATGATATTTATACAGACCCTTTGCCTATTGCAAATTGAAGGAATGAAAGATGAGGTGGACTTTTTTGAAAAAGGAACCACTCTGGCAGGTCCATTTCAGAGAAACAGCATGGAGTAAAGAAATTGTTTTCATCCAGTTTGGATGGAATTTCACAACAATCAAAGAACATAATAATTACTTTTTCCTATAAACTATTTTCTAGAACAAATGGATTTCTGCATCACCACTGATTTGCACATGTATTAGGGAGAGAACCACAATGATTCTGATGATCTCATTACTGATGCTAAAAGAGAGCTGGAGTTTTCCCTGAAAGCACGAGTTTAAGCCTGAGTTTGACTGCAATTTGATACACACAGTCTGGAGAGCACTGACTGAGCTGGGAATTGCATCCCCTGCACAGCTCTCTGCAGACTCTGAGCATCCCAAGTCCTGATGGCAGACAACACTCTCATATTTTCCTTAGAATCAGAGAAAAAATGCGTTTGGAGGAGAGCTCCAAAGGAAGTCCTCCTTCCCTGCTGGCACAAGTTCTAAGGAAGTCCAAACTTTGTAGTGGCTTCCTTCCCTCCATGAGGCTGGAATGTCCTTGCAGGAAAAGCAGTGCCAAGGTCTGTGTATGGCCATAGGATGCATTCCTGGAACTATCTAGCTAGAATTAGCCTAAGTGAGTTCAGCTATATCAGAAAAGGTTGTTCTGTATCCTCAGGGGACCAGAGCAGGACTATTTTGCTCTCTCACAGTAACACAGAGCGCATTCCTCATAAATAAAGAAGGGCATTAGAACCAGAGCCACAGCAAATGAAGATTAGAAGTAAAATTTCTAGTCCCTTGTAAAATTAATTCCTCTTGACAGTTAAGAAAAAAGGACTTTCAGATCTTGTTTTGTAAAAAATATGTGTTAAGCTTAAAGCAGATCTATGGGACTATAAATAACTTGAATTTTTGAGTGGGAATTGTCATTGTAATACATGGATCAATAAAGAGGATTTATGTAGTCCCCAAGCAGATACTTCAGAACAATGGTCAATTCCTCATTACCCTTTACTCTGAGCCTGTCTCAGTTTATGTGCTATCCTTTCAAAAAATATTCCTGACTGATGCCTGTGTGCTTTGCTGATGATGTTCCTGTAGAATGTGTTGCATGCCAAACTTTTATGTGGCCAGAAACAAAACAAATTCACCCTCCTGCCAGTTCTCCCCTCCCATCTCTACTCTGGTTTCTGACAAGAAGGCAGATATACTTTCCTAACCTAAATACCATTTAAACAGTTATCTTTTTACTTACCACCCTTGGTACAGCAGAGATGAGCTGTATGTTCACCACGTGTTTTGTGTTATGTTGGAGTCCTGGGTGATAAAAGATTTTTAAACACACACCAATCATTTAAATGAGAAATAGTGTCCCTTTCAGGAGCTGGTACTGTCTGAACAGATAACTGTGCAAGGAGAGCAGGAGATAAACTTGGTTTAAATGATAAAGTCTCTGAAAAAAAAAAAATAAAATGTGACATTCAAGTTGGATAAATTCTGAAGTCCATCTCAACAGTAAAGAAAGAATAAGGACAATTTGCCCTTCTACTGCCTGAGATAAGTGAATGGTAGAAGGGAAGGGAAAAAGGAGCAAATGATACCAGACTGGTGAGAGACAAAATTATGAGGTTAAAAAGTCACTGCTATTCACAGAAGGTTCCTCAAGCGTTAACCTGGTTATTTACCTCCCTACTGGAGCAGAGCAAGAACACATTAATAGTTTAATTAATAGCCAGACTTTAGAGGCTCCAGCATTGCAAGGCACTGTACCAATTTTTTCTTCAGAAATTGGTTCCATCAAGAGTCAAAGTGAATTGAAGGGGAGCAATACACTTCTCTCTCTTTAATGTACATTATTATAAGTTTTTATTGCTGTAGTAGCTGGATGCCTCTTTTTTTCACAGTTACCTGCACAGCACCTCAGAGCTGTAACAAGATGCTGTTTGACACCTTAGACAAATTAAATACCTGAAACTGAGATGCTGAAGGAGTTGGGCAGGGCCACACACAAAGTGTAATAAAGCAGGAACCTTAACTAAAGACGTGTGCATGTCCTGTAAGACCAGGAGAGCTTTCTTCCCTCTGTATTAAAGCAGACAAGAGCTGGAGCAAGCTAACAGAACACACTATAGCTGGAGAAACAGAAAATAGCAGATTTTGTGCTTCTGTTGTTTGATTACTCTTTCTTGGGTTAACAGAGTTGGGATGTTGTTCAGATGAAGTGAACAAGATCCTTCCACTGAGTCTTTCAGTGTGACCAACTAATAATTAATGATTTCTTAATATTCAGTTCAATATTTTCTCAATATTCAGATAAGTGAGCTGCCTCATTCCTTAGGAATATTTTAAATGAACCAATCTGGAGTTTCGTAGTTCAAAATCTGGATATTTTTTGGCCTGCAAGTTAATTTGCATGTCCCTGCACTCCTGAGAGGTTCCTGTGAGTGCAAAGGAAGTACTGTGTGGGAAAGGTATTTCTGAGTAGTCCAAATGGGGATGGTAGTCTCAAGAGATGAAAAAATTACTCTGGTTTGCTTTTTGTACCAAAGGGATGCTCTGGATAATCAGTTAAAAAGCCTTTGAAATGAACCTTCAAAAATTTTAGAATCATCCCTTCCTCATAAAAGGCCTTTTTTCCATCACATCAGTGAGATGAAATGAAGATAAAGGTTGCTCTGTTTAAAATTATTTCCTTCTGACATTAGTTTGAATTTGGCTTTTTTTCACTCTCCAGCAATCTCAGTGGAGATCATGTGGCACGGGCTGCTGTTCCCATGCTCAGAGACTTTACATTTCAATGATGTGTTTGTATGCCTAGATCTAAGCAGATGAGTAGTGATTTGAGCATGCCCTGAATCTGGAATGTGCTGTCCTCGAGCTAGGGAATAAATGTACCCATCATGGGTTGGTTGTTTGTGTTCCACAGGGAGTTGGGGCTGCAGGAGAGGATTCTGAGTGTCAGTGATGTTGAGCTGAGCCTGCCCTGCACTCACTGGGAGTGAGGTGAGTCCCTGGGTGGATGGGACCTGCTGAGAGACCACTCTGGAGTCCACTGGCACCCACAACAAGGCCTTGCTCATCTGAAGGAGCTGCTTTGGCATGGGGAGCTCTTGGGCGAATGGCCGTGATTTCTGTCCTCAGCTGGGCTGTGAGGAGAGCACACACGGGAAAAGAAATCTTGGGAAAAATGGAGGGTGCATCTTGTAGAAGGAAATAACACACTCTGGGTAATACTGGAAGAAAGCTTGCAGGCTTCTCACTCAAAGCCTTGATATCCAGTGTTCATCACAAGCCTGTTACTCTTCCTTTTCATTACAGCACAATATGTGTGATGGTGATGAGAGGCATCAAGGGTGCTCCCTCCCTCCTCCTCCACCACACCCCTGCCTCCCTTGGGATTGTCTCTGATAGTGTAAATCATCCTAAGATAAGAACACCCTATGGGAATTGCTCCTTGAGCACCCTATGGGAATTGCATATTGAGCACCCTATGGGTGCTCAAATAATGAACATATTCCAGAGATGGGGAGCTGTGATGATTGACTTTAGTGCACATCAGCCTGCAAAAGGATAAAAAATGTTAGTGGAGACTGGGCCAGCTGGGCAAAGTGGTGTCCCAAGGTTGCAGGCAGGTTCTGGGTGGATCCCATCCCTGGCAGGGATCCCTGCAGGGCATGTCCAGGTCCAGCCTGACCACACTCACTTTGGGATGGGTGAGTAAAAGCGCTCAGATTGTTACACAGGGAGATAAAACCCCAAAGCAGCTCCACAGGGACTCTGTGCTCTGTGCCTGAGCATTCTGAAAGGCCACAGGCTGCCAACCTGTGCATTCCCACCCAAACCTGTTTCTGTTATCACCCTCTAGACCTGCTTCTGTAACAGACTGCACTGGCAACGTTCCTTCACTGTACTGGCAATAAATCTGACCATAATCACCCACGGAAGCAGCACTGTATTTCTCGTGCCTCAGCCAGAGCCTTCTCTCCACTGCTCTGCTCCAATGTGCCAGCTGTGACCCAAATAAGCAGGGGATCTTTCTGGAAAATGAGCTTTCTTTGCAACTGTCATGATCCAGAAGGCTTTAGGTAACAGCATTCCATAAACTATCCATCCAGATTCCAAACCATTTCCTCCACCAGTGAGGATCTGCAGCAATTTCAGTGAAGTCATCCAGAGCCAGCAGAAGCCAGGGAAAGGAACTGTTCTTGGGTTTGTCTAATATCCTGCTCCTCAATTTCCACAGGAGGAATCAGGCCCACATATGGACATTGACCCCAGTAACCTCTATGTAACAATCCCCATTAGCAATTCTGCTTTCATCTTGCTTGCTATTTTATTTGTCCTCTATGATAAAAGCTCCTAGATATTATTTTTTCCTTCAGTTTTAGGGAAAAACAGTAGGCCTGAAGAGAATGCAAATGACTTCTGCTTTGTTTTTTGTGTTGCTTATGGATAAAAGGATGAGATAATAGTAGTTCCATAAAAGATCAACATTCTTTAAAGGTATGACAGATTATGCATTCTTTGTTATCTAAATATTTCCTTCTCCCCATTCTCTGTGTTTTGAAAACAACAAAAGTTATCAATCACCTGGAACTGTGCTGATGTTTCCATGGCAGTTTAACAATTAGGTCTGTTCACCAGCGGCCCTGATAAGTCCAATAAAATCCTTTGTGCAATTCTTTCAGACAGAATATAACCCTGTGTTGCCAGCCTAGGAATAAAATAAAATTATTCTGGCCACAGGCACTTATTTTCTCATTGATACACAATACTTGAGCTTAAATGCCTTCATTGTGCTCTTTTAGGCTTCTCAGGGCAAGAGCCCATGACCAGAACAGCCCTGTGAACAGTTTGCTACATTTGCCCAGCTAAGCTGCACATCAACATCTAAAATTGCCCCTTCTCCTGAGCTCTTGAAAACCAAATTTAGGAGTGGAGAGATTAAATAATCTCAATTTATTAGATGGGTTCTTCTACCCACTGTCAACGTGCTCACAAAGCTGCCATGTGAGCCCCATCTTGACATGGCCTTGGCTTACACGAGGAAATCCCACCCCCACAGTTGTGATAGGAGTGAAGTTTCTGTCCCACTTCTGTTTATGTGCTCCTGTCCATCCATGTGGCACTGCTGAGCTGTAACATTTCCTAGGAAGGGGCTGGTACAACTGACATGGGAAAAATTTCAGATTCACGCTGGACAGAGTAATAAATAAGAAAAATACGGCAAGTAATATAATTTTTTGTGGGGCTGGGTGTTTGACACTTTACAATCTTCTTTTATCTTCTTTGGGGATATTTTAAATTAAAAAACTGATATTTACTTTGATTTCTTTGAAAAATTCTCCATTCCATTAAACTGAAAAATAATAGTGTCTACAGTGGATTAATTACATTTACCTCATTATTCCATGACAGCTTCCTCACACTAGAAATTCGTGTGGTTTAATTCTGTGTGAAGATAGTACAAGTCTGTGCTGTAGACTAAAAGAATGTGAATCTTGTGGGAGGGTACAACCAGGTGATGCTATTAGGTTAATGTTTGCGGAGTGGCAGAGCTGGCTTTTATTGAAAAACAGAAAAAAGGAGATAGAGTAGCTTCAGAATGGGACATTAAGCAAATGACTCACTCTTGCTGATACTTTTTGCCTGTCAGTGCAGGACGCCAAGGTAAAAATAACTTAAAGATACTTGAATATTTCATTATAATTTTAGTCAAGTGTATAACCATATCTTGTCTGAAAACTCTTGTCATCCTCATTTTTTTTATGTTCAAGCAGGGAGCTTTTGGTTTTTCTTCCTGTCAGTTAATGTGACCTCTCTGCTTCTCTAAGAATAGAGGGAAACCTGGTGGAGTGTGAAGTTCTCATAAACAACTAGGCTGTGCCAATCAATGCCAAGTAGAATCAAAATATGGTCATCCCTTTTTATTCAGAGGGAACAGATGCTCAACCCACATCATTGCCATGGAGACCTTGGAATTCCTGAGTGCCCCTGTTGAACCCTTAGAGATGGAAATGGACAGGCAGAGCACACAGGTCTTATTAAGGTTTGCATATGGATCCATATAAAAATGAGGTATCATCTACCTACATGCAGCCTATAATCTCCTTTATATTGATTTGTGAGTATTAGTGCTAATTTTAGTCTTTCTGAGAGTGTATGTTGCCTTTTCTATGAACAAAACAGCAGAGGCTGCCCTTTGAAAGTACCTTGAATTTTCAGATGTGTTCCCAGAAGCTGGAGCAATGCCCAAAGTTATCTGGTGTAAAATCAGTAGACTTTGCCAAGTGGACTATTATTTTGAGTGTTTTATGTAACCAATATTTTGATAAGAATAATATATAACTACAAATGCTATTTCTTGTGGAGATGCTTTCCCTAGTAGATATGAGGAGTTTACAAAGGCACTGAGGTATTTGTCAATATATTTGATGTGTCTGAAGTATTCTTATAGATCTGTCCATGGATGTCTTATCAGATAGCTGGTTATGTAATCACCATGATTATCCCAAATTAATGTGCTGAAAATTATAATGTATTGCACACTTCATTTACATTATTTGGTCTTACTGGATTAACTCAGATCAGCAATGCTTGTTCTCTCCTGCATTAGTTAAATATTTCTCTTTTGGGTATACTGTTCAGCATCAGCCAAGTACTACATGATTCAGGATGGACATGAGCACAAAAGCCCCAAATAATCCCTACACAGGGAACAATGTTGGACTAATCTGGAGGCTTTTTGCATGAGTGCAGAAGAAAGAGTGAAATATGAGGACATGTGCTGTGGTAGATACTGAGAAAATCTAGGGTGGCAGAAAGTATAACATGACACAGCAGCCTCACACTTAATTTAGTGTTTTTTCCAGGCTACTGGGCACATAGATTTTGAAAATTAAATATTTTTACTGTGTTGACCATTTTTAAGTCAGGAGTGTTGTCCAAACAATTTTGTCCTCTAGTGCTCCAAGCTGCCTGAGATTCTTCTATCATCTCAATATTAAAAATGCAGGCAGCAGCAAAAAATTCCTAATATAACACAAGCAAAACCTCTGTAAAACCTCCTTACCCCACTCACCTCACCTTGAGATGAGTTTTGAAATTGAACTTGATTTTAACAAAATGAAAAATTGAATGTTCACATTCAGACCACACTCACTTTTGGTATTGTGCTTGCTCACCAGATATTTTTCAGTGCATTTATCTTCTCACAGTCCATTGGAGAGTCCCATATTCAGCAGCTGACTACCTTGGTAGCAGCTCAGGCCAAGCTAACAATGTTTTCCTCAAAGATAAAACAATAGCAGAGTTCTTCCAGTAATGCAGGATTTTTTTTTGCTTTAATGTCTTGTCGTGTTATGCTCGGATGTCAGTTTTCAGTTAGATGAAATGAAAATTATATCCTTAAGCAAACAATGGGGGATTCTGCCAGTGTGACCTTTCGGGTCAATCATCTCATTAGCAGTCAGCTTTTACAACTGCATGTTATTTCTAGGAGAGGGATTTACAAGCTGTTACTAAACAACAAATTAAATTGTCCATGAGCCATCATCATCTGATAGAGAAATTCCCCGTGGGTAATATGCTGCTGCTTTCTCAATGGGACGTTTTGGAAAATTTTAATATAATCTATTTTTTACCAGCATAACCTTTATCGGGAACAGTGCCTTTTTTATGATGACTGAGAACTGTGCCACCAGTGCAAACAGCTCCAGATGCACAGTGAAATTCAACAGTCACAAACCACAAGTCTCATTTTAATGAATGCTCACAGGCATCTCTCTCATCTGCTAATTGTTTTCAATCAAATTTAAAATACCACAAATAGAGAGCAGCTCAGTAGTGCATTACAGTCTCCATTAACTAACATTTTTTTATTAAATATATTTAAAAAGCAATAATCTGAGAAGATAGCTTCAGGAAAGGTTTGCATCTCTGCATTTTGAAAATAGTATTGTTTCAAATAAGTTGTCAGGCTGAGCGTGATGTGATATAATAAAGAAATATGTTGTGACATCATATATCCAACATTCTTGAATATCAGCAAGGGCATATTTCTAGTGTGTCTGATGGTGGTGTTTTACACTGACAAATTTTTCTGTACAAGCGCTTCAGTTGCTCTGACAGGGACCCCTCACTTTGCATGTTTTGCTGTTTCTGCCTTATTCTTTCAGGTATTTCAGTCTTAAATATCAGTCTTATACAAAGTCTGTTAATTGTTCTGTTTGCAATCAAATGGCTCATTACTTCCAGAAGTCTTAAGTCATTGTGCCGTTGTGTGTTTGAGCTTACCTCACTTTTGTGCATTCTTTTTTAATACTGTCCTTTAAAAAAAACAAAAACAAAAACATGGTCTGGTCCTAATCTGTCATTTTCCCTTGTGCCCAGACTTCATTTTTGACTGAGAAACACTGGTATCAGGACAAGTCCAGAGAAAATCTTCTTCTGTAAGTCACTGTGCTTGTCCTGACTTCTCTTTACACTGTGCATGGATAGGCAGAGAATTGGAGATCTGCTTCCCAGGCTTCTGAGTTCCTTACAGACAACTGGTTCTGGAAAAGAAAGAAACAGAATCCTGAATCAGGTACTTAAAACAAAAAAACCAAAGCCTTCCCCAAACTTTCCTACACTTTAATATTTAGTGTGTTAGATTTTGGCAGGTGGGGTAGGGAGACACAACCTTGATATTGTAAGTTTGAGGAAAACAATGCTCACTTTTCATAAGAATTAAATGCACTTTGTGAAATCTACCTTGATCTGTGCTACAGTCCAGTCAAGTTAGTCAGTACTTGATCATTTACTTCCTCTATGACCTGAATCAGTGCCAGACTATCTTCCCAAATACAGTCAAAGACAAGGATTTTTGAGAAGTCTGGTGACTCTGTAACTGGTAACACCACCCACAGCAGGCCTGTATGGTGACCTTGTGCTTAAATTCATGGTAAATATATAAAAAATGCCCTGTGGGACATACAACGTGACATAAAACTATTCTAATTCCTCACACAGCAGGAATGTAAACCCAGTTATTTGCAGAGAGAGCTTCTGTCAAGGTAGTGGCTCTACAAAGGTTATGACTTTTTTCCAGGTTTCCTTGAATAGATGTATCTAATTTAGACTGGCAAGAAGCCTAAGAGAATATGGAATTTTCACCTCAAGAAGGGCATGGTCTGTGCCTACCTTCTGATATATTTGGCATGGACTAGAAAATGGAACAAATTACCATGTTCCAAGCTGTGGCTGTCTCTGGATCCCCAGAAGTGTCCAAGGCCAGGTTGGACATTGGGGCTTGGAGCAGCCTGGGACAGTGGGAGGTGTCCCTGCCCATGGCAGGGGGGTGGGATGGAATGGGCTTTAAGGTCCCTTCCAAACTGGGCCATTCTGTGATTCAATGATTCTGTGATCAATTCTGGATAGCTCTCAAACAGATTCAATTAAACTGTTACTCAGCCAAAACTCACAATTAGATTTACATTGGGTTTTTTCCCCTCACATGACAGAAGAACATTGTCTAAACCCCACAGTGGGTGTTCACATTAAAGAAGGAACTGTATTTAAGGACAGTTGAGAGCTTTTGGAAAACCACTCAGCAGAAAAGAGCAAATAGCAATCGTTACTTTAAACATGTGAAAATGTCTTAAGAGTCAGGTATTCCACATTATCCAGTGATAGTATTCTGTACTCCATGCTCAGCTCCAGAAACTGCATCTCAATGAAAGACTTCTGCCAGATCCTGGGTGTCAGCCACTGGCATCACTGTCCCACGTGCTTAATTCAAGTCCCTCACAATCACTCGAGTGGCTTCTGGTTTTTATTTCTGCTCCCCTGCCCAGCCAATGGCACGGCGAGCTGGGGTGTTTTGTTACATGCGTCAGCAGCAGAATTGCAGCTGGGTCTCACTTGAGAACTTTTATTAGAAAGATGATGCATGAAGCAGAAGGAACACAGCTTGACTTTCAGAGCCCAGACTGAGGCTGTTGCTCGAGCAGTTGGAGGAGTGGGGGAAAGGCTTTTGACATGCAAATTTCGCATGGTTTTGGTACAAAGGGGAATGATGGATGATAAACGCTGTGTCCCATCGTATGCACTTTACAGTGTGCAGGCTGAGCCACACTTTGATACGTGCACCCGGGGGAAGGAGCCAAACAGGGACTGTGATAGGGACATCAATGTCTACAAGCGGCTGAGCTGCCGAAATCCCTGTTGTGGTATTGACAGTGGCTGAAAAGGGCATAATAAGGAGCAGTAGTGTGAAATAACCACATGAAAGGAAACACTTAAACATTAGGGAAAAAGAATCCCTAACAACGAGAAAAATTACACAACGAAGTACCTATTTTTAGAGACATTTGAAACGTCGCTCCGTGCTGTTCCAAAGTGTGATTTCACTTGACAAGGAGTTATAAAAATTGCAGGTTTCTTACCAATTGTGTCTGTTCAGTCACATTCACTGATTTTTAGTGACAACAACTTGGTTTTATACCGTGTAGTTCTTGTCATGGGCACTGACAAGCAACAGAGGGAGAGAATAAGGTGAAGTTTACTGGGCTTTGGTTAGAATCAGGAAAATTGGGGCTCTTTAGAGTAAGCTGACAGTGACTTTTGGATTCCTGAAAGAATATTGATATTTTTCGACTAATTTTGTAGTAATAGAAGTAAACACGTCATGTGAATTAAAGTGCAAAATTCAGCCATATGGCTGCTCTAAGCAGAAGCAGAACTTTAAAACTGTGGAGCAGAGAGTTACTGAGAGTTGGTATAAGAATGTGAAAGAATCAGGGGGTCTTTTTTTGAGAAAAAACATCTTTAATTAAACTGCTGATAGTGCTACCTAGCATCTTTGTGAAATCCAGCATAGTAGTAGCCTTTAGGTCTCAGTCTCATTTTGCTAGTCACAATGAAAAATGGAAAAAAGTCCAAAGTTTGGAGAAGTATGAACATGGTGAAATGCACAAGAAATGGTGAAAGTTGGCACCAGATCCTTTCTACAAGAAATAATGAAGTTTGCATTCAGAGTTCCTTTTGAGTGATGAGCTGTGATAACACTTTTTATTATGAGCAGTCAATACTTGACAGTCATGAACCACAAGAAAACCATTATATATATATTTATATACATATATGGTACGGTACAGCCTTTAAAGTTGTGGTATATTGTGTTTAGCTTAGTTTATTTTAAGATAGATCAATACCACCTGCTGGATTTGAATTTCTTAGTTTCCAGGGCACTTGCTAGCATTGTGGCTAAAAAAATGAGTGCCCAATCACAATGTATATTCTTTTTTATCACTTAAGATAATCCAAGTAAAGCAGCTTATGCACACTTAAAGGAATAGACTGTTAAAAGCATTTAAAGAGGATTCAAGGACAGAATTACTGAAATTCTGAAAACATGCTTAAAGCCTAATTTTCTCTCCTATATATTAAACTTTTCAAGGTTTTTAAACTTTCCTCTTAGGTGATCATTTCACATTTGTTCATTAGGCCCAGGGATGAACTCCCACGTCTTGCCACTTGTAAATCTAAACAAGCTTTCTCTTTCAGGTCACTGGGAAAAGTTATTTGGTAAATAGAGTATTGTATGGATCCATGGCTGTTCCACCCTGCTGGGTCTTTCCTGAGTGTATTTGTCCCTCAAGAAGCGGGATCTGGCTGCCAGTCTGGAAAGCCCTGCCTGCAGTCAGAAGGTCTGACAGGTGGTGGTTTGGGTTTTTTCCCCATTTCAAGCATTATTCCTGGTAATAATGAGTCTGTTTGCTGAATTAAGGTGCTGGTGGTACCCCTTGTGCAGTCTGGAACTCTCTACAAGTGTTTGGAGCCTACCAAATTATTTCCATCATGTCCTGGCAGCAACAGCCCTCGATTAACTCTGGATCATTTTGGCACTGCAGGAGCAAAAGGAATAAACTTTTGTCTCTAATTAGACATGACTGGGTAGATGCATGGATCAGATTCGTTGAGAAGGAAGGTGCCATTCCAGGCTGTCACGGTGCAGAGCAGGGCAGTGCTGTAGATGAGAGCTGACAGAACGCGGCTCTGTCTGGCGTCTGAGCGCACCCCTCGATGCATCGCCGTGGAACAGCACCGTTTGTTTGCAGTGCTGCAGCCAGCTCCCAGGCCAGCTGGCTCCTTTCCAGGAGTTTTGAATTACCTTTGGAAGATTGTGTAAGATGTTCCATCCAGTAGTTTATTACTACAGAGATCTTGAGCCAGATCATCCTTTCATTTTCCCCTGTATTTTTCTATATTTCAGTAAGGCGGACCAGCCCTGAAGCCAATTTGCAAAACCTTCAGAGCAGTTCTTCCAAGAGGAAGAGGAAGTTCTCCTGTGGCAGACACGGGCTGTAGAGTCCTCATCTCTTGTTGTGTTTGTTGTCTTCTCTCTTTCTTACACCTTCTAGAAATACTTCTTTACTTATTTGATAGAGTTTTGTCTTATGATACTCTCAAAAGGAATAAAATTAATGAGAGCACTGAAATGCATTGTAGAGAACTTGTTTTTTTTTAAACCTGCCCAGTTTCTAGATGGCACTGAGAGCTGTGTGTAGTGTTTTAGGGTTCAGACCTCAATTCCATTCCTTTGCCTGAATTTTTGCCAAGCCTTTCTCCTCATACCTCAATCTTCTGTTCCCTAAAACATGAACAATGAAATTGACCTTTGTAAATCACTTTATCACTCTGCTAAAAAGCATAAGTTGAAATGATTTTTAATTTCTTTTTTTGGTAGGCTTTGTAAAAAAAAAAAAAAAAACAGAAAGTAGTACTGAAGCACTGGGGGAGGGTGGGAAAACTGTCCTTTTGGGGTTGGTCTAATCACAGAGGTTCCTTAATATTAATTAAAAATAAATGTGTTGTTTCTCTCCTAGCAAAATCTCATCTTTCTTTTTTCCTGCAAAAGTAGCACAACAGAACCTGGATCTGTTTGGTATTGAGCAAGTTCTGGTGTTGGAGAGGTTTTCTCCGTGCTTTAGTGGGTCGTTGTTCAGAAAGATGCCAATGTTTTCTTGCATTGCTGAGAAAAGAAATAACAGACTGGATAATTTTTAGCTTTCTGTTTTTTCTAAAAATGTAATATCATAACTCTTCCATTTCCATGTTTTCTACTTCCTGTTATTTCTAAAAGAATGAGTCAGAGAAATGGAAACAGAGCTGCTGTGAATAATTTAAAAGTGGTCTGAGAATAGCTAACCATTACTTCTGGTGATGCTGCTTGTGATGGTTACACAATGATAAGATTATCAAAAGGACTGTGGGAGACAGAAAAATGGAAAGGATGCATTAAGTCATGTAGTCATTTTTGCTACTGTGGAATTATGCCTTACATTAGTTTTACTAATGGCTTGTCTGGCTACTTTTAAAAAGTTTGAGAAAATGGATTTCCAGTATTTCTTTAACATTATCCCTATACCTTCTGCTTACACTAAAAGATTTTTTGCTTTTCGTTATTTCATCCTATTATTATCTTAGAGCTAATTGTTCTGCTAAAAACTCTCCAGGTTAAAACAGACAGTGATCACTCCCTTTTCCCTTCATACAAGTGATGGAAAAATCACACTTCAGATTTGTTATGAAACCAAAAAATGATGATACTTTTTCATGAAAATGACAGCATTTCATAAAAGTGAGTGAACTTATTAAAGTCTTTACTTCTTTTCTGTTTTACCTCTTCTGCCTTGGCTTCATCCTTCCTACCACTGAGGGTAAAGTAGGATCCATAGCCCAGAGATTGGAACTTTTGTTCAGCTAAACCATTTCTGTTTTTCTACGAAAGCAGAATGTCACCATGCTTGTTCCAAATACTGTCTAAATAGCAAAAAGATAAGATAAATTTAATTTTTTTTTTTGTTTTCAGTAATCTTCAACAGCTTGTGTAACCTCGATTCAGTAAAAGTTTGTTACCGAGTCTGAAGATAGGACAGAATTTACTTCTTCATACTTGCTTTAGAAGACTAACATCATAAAAAGCAATTCAAAACTAATTTATTCTAATTTGGTAACTGAGAAGAAACTTTGGCTTTGCCATAAACCACCAAATGCTGAAGAACTGTAAAGATCAGTTTTATCAGGATGGAAGGATAAGATTTTCCAGACTGAAGTTTCAGAAAGTAACTACCACCTCAAAACTAAGCTTTCTGTTTGCTTTTCTCCTGTTAACAGTGTTTTCATAAGAGATTTTAATCCTTAACTCTGACAGAGAAAAGGTCTGGAATTAGAGATATAAATGGCTTAGGGATACAGATAAGCATTGGGATTTTTTTTTTTCTGTGTTGCCTGCCAAAAGAGAACACTGGATATTTCCCATTTGGCTTCCCTTTAATTAGTTGATTTCATTGTAACTACACAATTACCTATCTATTAGTATTGCCTAAGCCCTGCTAATTTTCAGGAAAAGCCTACCTGTGAAACTGAGTCCCTTTTTCTGGTTCTACACCGAGCCCTTTTCTCTGGCTCTGAACTGCTCTGCTGCAGGGACACGAGCACGAGGTGCCTTGCCAGGGAGACCCCCAGAGCTGTGTGTCTGCGCAGTGACAGAAATAGGGACAGAAATGGGCTTTCCTGGCTGTCTGAAGGCTGACCCAGCTCAGAGCAGCTCTCTGCCTCTGCTCCTCAGAGTGCTGAGGAACAGCCAAGATGTGGCCTGGCCATTTCCTCACCCCTGAGCCACTCCCTGCCTGATCAACAGCAGGAACATCTCCTGCACTGGCACATTTGACAAAAATCATTCACTTCACTTGAGGTTTGAAATTGCTCAGGTCTCATTAGTTCCATGTTTCCACCCAAACCTGCACTGATCTTTTATCACCACTCTTGCTGTTCCAATGGAAAAAGCAGCTGGGCAGCCTCCCTTTCTTCACAGTCTATTGATCCTGTGTCTAATGGGAAAATATAAAACCAGGACTGAGGCCTTGGAAATCCCTCTAAGTTTCACTTAGAGGTCGAGTGGTTATAATCCCCTGAAGTGGTCTGTAATTTAACCCTAACAGCTGCTGATTTTCAGCTGGCTTCTCTCTTTATCCTCCTCTGGACTATTTTTCTTCATGGATTCAAGTAAAAGCTTTAAATCTTGGACAGAACTGGACATTTGTTGTTGCTGCTGGATCTTTCAGCAGGAAGAAATCTACCTCAGGGAAAGATATAGTCACCTCTCACTAACGTTTTCTGACATTGTTCTCTACAAGAAACTACTTCCATTTGGGTTTGACTTCAGCAAGTTTCAATTATGGAAGTTAAAAGGTTTCCAGGTTGGATGTTTCTCTGCCTTTGGGGTAGAGAGTGGCAGACAAGATAGGACAAAAGTTTTATGAAGCAGCTCCCAAAGTGAGTTCCTGCTTTTGCCTGTGTTGAGGGACAAAAGGCAAGTTTTCCTTTGGAAATACTATGTTTCTTTTATGTGGACTGGATATTTTCTTTCTTGGTTAGGAGATACCACTGGAATATTAATATTTGTGTAGTTTTTTTGTAAATTAAAAATTCTGATAAATACCCTAAAGTTTAAACAGGCTTTTACACATTGAGATGTTCTGCCTAGACAATAATTTTGTAATTAAAATGCCGCCCATACCGAAATCTCCATATTTGATTCTACCAAGCACATAGCTTTTCATCCTCATTTGAGATTTGAGGGGTCAAAGTGTTGCCATTTCCAATGACTCACTTTTCGTGCTGTGCTGTCAGCTTAATCTAAAGCAGAGTGAACTGATGAAACCATAGATTGAGGGGTCACAGCAAAAAAAGAAATCGATAGCTTCAATGTTCAAGCAGGTTTTCATAACTCCCTACAGCCTCTGCTTTCTACTCCTTTCTGCTCCCTCCTTGCTTCCAAAGGATAACAGATTGTTTCTTATTTTAGGTAGTGTTACAGATGGAAATTTAAGGAATGCAGAGCTTGGCCAAAACTGACCCCCTTGGAGTTCAGGTTTTGTCCACCAGTGGAGGAAAAGGGTCCTTGACTATTCCTAAAAGCAGCCTCTCAGCTTTTTGGGGATGTTTAAGTAATCACCAAGTGGCGGAACCAAGATATTTGGACTTTTGCCTCTTGTTAGTGAACAATTACAGAGCAATGACAGTGTTAATACACACTGAGTCTTTTGTTTTTATTTTGAAACACTTACAAATGTAATCTGAAATCCTTTGTTTTAGCTGGAGGGGGTAGAGAGGAATATATAGTTGTTGCATATCCATGGCAACTCCTATGTTTTTTATTAATCATTAAAAAGAAAATTTGCAATTCTTTAACCTCTTTTAAAAAAATGACTGAAACAAAGACACTTTGTTTTGTATCAAAAATATATCCTGCTTATTTAAACATTGAAGTAGTTTTTTTCTTTTTTTAAATAGAGTAAAAAGAAAAAATATTATGGAAGATGAAACACTTTAAAACAGTCTCTTTCTCGCTTCAATTCAACAGCATTCAATATTTCAATGTTTTGTAACTCCCAGTATATGTATTTTTTATTCTGGGGAAGTGAGGCCCGTCCCTTTTTAGAAAATCAGTTGTGAACTTTGGTTTGCTTCCAACTTCTGATAAAGTCCTGGTTTTTCTTTTTTATTTTTTTTTCCCCTCTGAGATACATGTCCCAGCTATTAACTGCTCTGTATATACCTTTTCCACATTTAAGGGGTGAAACTAATGTAGTGCTTCAGCCCTAGAATGCATTTTATGGAAGGAAAGGAATGCTTCATGCTTTGGGTTTGTTTTCTTTAGTTTGGTTGGTTCTTGGTGGGTTTTTTTTGAGGTTTTTTTGGTTTTTTTGTTTTTTGTTGGGGGGCATGGGAGGGGAAGACAGCAGTTATTATACATTAGAAAAATAAATCAAACCCTGTTATACACAAGTACAAAACAAGTGATAGGCTTGAGAACACAAAACATGGAATTAATCATAGAAATGCTTTTTGAGTAAGACTGGTTTTCAACAAATTTAGAAGGAGCAGGTGATGGAACGGATGATGTTCATTGTAGCCTCTATTATTACCAGGAGCTGCTTGCAGGGGTATATAAGAATTGGGAATAACCTGAGTTTACCATCTGCAGCAGTGTCCTCAGGATAACAACTGCTCCAAGCTGACTTTCCTGGTAACCAGTCTCCAGATTGGGCTCAGAGGTTTAATTTCCATCAGCCTTGCCACACTTTCCATGAAGACTGACCCTAAAACATTGCTGAGGCACTGCTCTGTCTGTGGGAAATATAACTGAGCTCATCTTGAGAGCTGCTGAAGGAAGGATGCTCCAAGGAGTGGCATTTGCTGTGCTACACTGTGCTTTTTATCTGAGGGGAAGGGATGGGTGTGGGGTCAAACAGCTGATGCAGAATGGGTGCTTTGAGAAAAAAAAAATACAAATTTCATCTGTTTAATGATTTCCTATCTTCTATCAGACAGGGAGTGGCTTGGCTGAGCTCATGAGGGTTAGAGGCTTCACTTTTACGTGGGATTCTTTCCTAAGATGTTGTAAGCAACAGGACAATTCTGCTCTTTCTTTTTTTTAATAAGAAAATGTATTTTTAAAAAGTCAAAAATTTTGACAGAAACATTTGGATTTTGCTCCATTTTTCCTTTTGCTCTGTGTTGGGCTCAATTAGTTTGGAGTGAGTGCTGATGGGAACCTCCTGGAGGAAAGGAGAATCAGCTGCCAAGGGAGCTGCTGAGCAGGGCACTCAGCGAAGGAAGGTTCAAGGGGCTGCAGGTGTGGTGAGAACAGTGCCATTGGAGCTCTTCATGAGTGAGGGAAACCCAGCCAGCCTGACCAGGGCCACCTCAGGTAGCTGCAGGTGGATCCAGAGTCAGGAATAAGATGCAGCTGAGGGAGTCTTCAAATGAGCAGCTCCAAGCCAGCAAGTGGGCACTGGTCTGGAGGGATGCAGGAGGTGAGGAAATACTCGTATTAATGTAATAGTGAAAAAAGAGTGCAGTTGCTTTAATATTTGATCAAACTGGTCTTGAAGCTTTGCTGTCTGTTCTATTGTGTCAGTGGCTTTTGTATCATCCAAGATGCTGTTTTTAGGCTCATTGTTGTGAGGTATCTGAGAAAGGGGGCTTGGGACTGTGAGGTATAAATTTTTATAAATGTTTATCCACTTGTTCAGTTTTTGACAGCTGAGAGCTGCAGATTGGAATTTGAACTCAGTTTGGAATAAACTTTACAGCAGATCCAGCCGTGTTGGGTTCTGTTTATATATTCCATGAGGAGTGTGATCTGTGCTTTATATCTGTAATTAGTTGTGTGATGCATTGGAACCATTGGGGTCCAAAGAGCCAATTGCGGATATTCTTCCCAAATGTGTGTCTTTGGTGGAGGGGGAGGGGAGGAGAACTCTTTATTTCTGAATCTCTGAAGTTCTTGAAGTGCAAAATGTTTTCTTTGGGTCAATTGATTATTGACATCAGAAATTCCTGTTTCTCAGATGGGGAACTGGAACAAGGCCTGCTTGGTGAGAACAAAGGCTGTTCTATTACAGTGGATTATTACACTTGCAAACCTAATTATCCCCTCTGGGACTCAGCACAGGCCTAATGCAGCTTGGATTATGGAGGTAGGTTCTTACTTTCAACTTTGTTCAATAGATTTCTGACAAGTCTGGTCTTATAGATGATTAAATTTCAGTACAATGATTAGAGAGTTTTCTGCACAGGAATCACTGGAATTTTTGGAGGTTGGAATAGAACAACTCTTTCACTCTGAGGTTTGCTTGGGTTTTTTCCCCCTCTTTTATTTTTATTCAGAGGAAAAGAGTAGGATTTTCTTTTCAAGCAAAGCTATCCTTGAGGTCTGGCATGAGAGAAGTGATTGATGTCCTGGGTAACTACAAACTCTATAAGGCTTATGCTTGAGGAATTAAATTGTCATAAATAAGTAGTGACTGAGCAATATTATTGCCATATGTAGAATTATCTTGGTGAGCAGCTGAATGTCACTGAGTGTGTTCCCAAGGCTGTCAGTGGAGGGGTAACAGGGTGTGGAGAGGCTTTGGAGCTCCAGTGACAAAGTCACTTCATCCAGCTTTAGGTGTTTGTATTAGCTGATTGCTACTGAAGCTTCTAGAGGATGAAAGTGTACTTGATTTCCCAGAAGAGGACAATAAAATTTAAAAAAAAAGGATTTTATTGAAATCTAAATCCTAAGCCTCAAAAACTTCTAAAGTATTAACAGTGTAAACATCAGTCCTTTTTCCAGGTTCCACCTGCCACTAAATGCATATTTTTGTAACCCTAAGTCCAGATACATATTAAAATTATCATGTTTTTTAATATACTCTGTACTTATGTTACCTCATTCTTGTAATGAAGGTAGGAATATTTGCAGATAAACCTGAAAACATCAATACAAGAAAATTGTGAGGGTTTGTCTCGCAGAATTGCAAGATACTTAATCATGAGAACCTTTGTACAGAAGCTTTTCTTGTGGACTTTCTTAGGTAGATTTCCATGTATCCTTTTGCCTTTTGAGAGGCATTTTAATAATCTGTCAGCCTACCCTATTTTCTGTGAAATGTAAATTACTGTCATTTATTTGAGAAAGACATCCCAAAAAAAGAAAAATACAAAGGAAAGAAAGTGGCCTGTAGACTAAAGAGTGATTGGGAGGAAAAGATAAGTGAGATGGCTTGGGTTTTTTAAGCCTTAGTATGAAACTAGGCTAAAATATCTTTCCTTAAATTTGTGATGCTGTCCATGAGCTGCACGTTTTCTACACTGAAAGATGAAAAAACTCCACACCCTTACAAACAGCTATTAGACAGTCACGATTTTTTTCGTTGCCTGTATATAAATCATTCAGGTAATAATTTACTGAACAGTAAGAATTCATTATACATAAAACTGATTAAAAAGATTAAGTTGAAATATCATACATTAATAAGATCATTTTTACCGTAGTTTGGCCCTGCCAAGAACCTAATGAACAGTACACTGTGAATGTTACAAATATAGTGTCTGGACACAAATATTGGCTGTCCGAGTGTGTTGTGCTCTCTGTGGGGTTGTGTATTGAAAAATCCCTGCTGGCAGGGAAAGAAACACCCAGCAAAATAGCTGAGAGTTCTGACTGCACTGTCGCTGATATCTTATCAGTGGCTGTGGATTATTGGCAGAAGTGAGCGACTAAGGAAGGAGCTTTATGTACAACAACGTGCAAAGGGTGTTTGGATCCTTAGGAGCCTTCTGAAAATAAAAATCTAAACAAAGCAAATTATGGACTATGCAAACAAACCCCAATCAAATTAACTTTTGCTCTTTCATGAGAAGTTCTGGGTGGCCTCCTGTGTGTGTGTCCTCTATCCCTGTTTGGTGTTCATCCATATCAGAATTCCTGAGGACCTCCCTATCTCTGTGTACAGAAAGTACAAAGTATTTTGTCTTACACTTACTGGTAATGATCTGATGAGTGAAAATCAAAATTGATTCTTTCAGAGAAGAAACATTTTCAAATATTTTTGAAGGCCTGCATAGGATGGAATGCTGCTCTTGGCATGAGGGTCTAAGGAAGTAGAGGACACCAAGGTTTGCAATAACTTTTATTGGCCCAGTTGCTAGAGCTGGTAAAGGTAGATGAATTTTAAAGCACATAATTCCTTTTCAGAGTCTGAAATAGAAACAGGGGGTTTCAGAGCTAAATACAAGTGGAGAGAGATTGCTGAGTTTGCCTGAACTTTACAGATAATATTCCATAGGTACCATTCCTGGTGGGTGGCAGTCTCGATGCTCAAGTGCACAGCAAGAGATTTGACTCCAGAGCTGGTATCTGTTACACTTGTTTCTTCAAAAGAAACAAAAAAAGTTTTAAATTCTGTTTTGATGTGGAGCAAGAAAAATATGTGCAAGGATGTTTATCTGAATCTTCCAGTCAATAGTCACGTTACACTATTTTTCCTCATGAGAGTTTGTATAACTCAGACTAAAACAATTTGCACTGAATCTATTCCTGTAAAACTGTTCAGTGTTTGGAATTCATCTCTTGTTTTTGTGACCGGTTTTTGTGTTTCAGGTCAGAATGAATACATCCATAGTGCAGAAAGATTTTTTTGGAAAATATATTTATATGTGTTGAAGTATGTCTGAAACCCGTTCTTAATTATTATTTCATGTTTTTTTAATCTATTAATTTATTGCTCCTTAAGTAACAACAGTACTTAAAAGAAATTACTTTGTTTACTTGTAAAATAAAGTACTCAGTTATTCAGTCATAGGCTACTTCCTCTGAAATGCACTGGTAGTGGAAATTTGCTATAAAATAAAAAGGATCCAAGGAAAAAAAAGAAAAAAACATCAAAAACAAACCTCAGTGATTTTGTATCTAAGCACACAACAAACAGGAAGGTCTGGCCCTTCTGTGTCAGGTTCTCCCTGTGTTGAACACACTGCAAGATCAGCCCCAAGCCTGGCAGCGTTTGAACCATGCTTTAAAAGATCATTGGAATACTGCCTTGAGTATTTCAACCAAGCAAGGACTGAATTGCAGTATTTACCTTTCCTGTGCTGTGGCTTGCCAAGGAATTTTACACTGTCCTTGTGTAAAGTCATGGTGATGCCAGTGGGACCATCTGTGTTAGGGCAAGCAGAGCTGGGACTGGATTTAGAGCAGGTATCTGGCTCTAACCTAAGCTCTGTGTCTCCTGCTACTGCTCTCTGTTATTTGCCTTTGGAAGGATCCAGACTGTTGGAACAGCAGCCCAACTTTGAGCCTGTCTGGTAAGAATCTGCTTTCCTCTCAAAAACGTAACTTTGGGCAAAATGTTCAGCAGGTGCATTTTGATGGATCTGCTTCTCTATGTCAGCTCAAGTTTTCTGTATTGTCTTCAGTGAAGAGAAATTGATGGAATTCTCAAAAATCACCAGTGTGGCAGCTGAAACCTTGATTCTTGGATTTTACTGATTTAGGCTGATATCCATTCCTACACCGGAAATGATTTTGTTCAATTTAGTAAATTTCCATGTAGGTTGGCCTGTCCGAGTCTTGCCAGTTTTTAACCTTTGTGGTTATTTGGTCATTTTGCCTGAGATGTTCAGTGTTGGACATACTTTATCCCCAGTTAAAGGTTTTTTGTGTATTTGAAAGCTGCTTGGCTCTCTCTTCTTCCTTCTTTAGCTGCATGTAAAACATCCCACAGATGATGTAGTGCCTCATTTGAGTGTTTGTGAGCCAGACTGGAACTCACCTGCTTAAAAGGTGGCCCCTTCTTGGGATGTTAGCAATATTTTCTAAATAACTGTAGTAGTTAAAGTGCAAGTACAATGTAATTAAGTAGAAATGTCACTTTACAGCATAGAATTTAACACAGAGGCAAAGCTCGCTCTCTGAAAAGAGCAGAGAGCATGAATGCAGAACTATTTAATTCAGTAGGAAAGGTTTACAACCCTCCCACTTTGAAATACAGAACAAAACTGTATTATTGGAATGGTAATACACAATACTTCTTCAAGCCAGAGGTGTCTAACCTTCTTTAAGTATTCTTCAGAAGCAATCAGATGGCAAACACACATTTTCACAAAAGCAGTTTCTTCCACAAAGCAAGCAAGCTTTATAAAGCTGCTAAGCCTTATAAAATCTGTTATTACTTGTGTCCTTTATAGTCTAGGTGTTTTAGCTTTTAAAGTGATATTATCAGTTTAATTAAAAACTTATCAAAGCCTACCTCTCACGCAGAAGCAATTCAGAAATTCCAAACACAAACATCTTGCCGTGTAAATTAGATGCTAGAATCATATCAAACTTCAGGTATGTTAATTATTTAAAAAAAAAAAAAAAAAAACCAAAACAAACACAAATCTCCCAGGCATTTAATGAACTAGATAACCAGAGTACCTTGCTGTTAAAGCTGGAAATGTCTTTGACCTCAGAGGGGATGGAAGCAGGTAATCCCTTTGGTGCAAGTGAGCTTTGATTTTTGTACTTAACCATGTGTAGTAGCCTAAATCTTTTTCGCAGGAGGTGATATTAATTATGGGCTGGCATGACAAAAAGGCCATTGAGGCCTCCAGAAACATTCATCAGCATTCAGAAGTTTTTGGATGAGGTTTGCTGTTATGGCCTGAGCTTCTGTAAATCCATCTTGTGAAATGACATACTTTTTTCCTTGTGGTTAGATTGAGCACCAGAAACAACAGGTATTTTTCCTATGAATATAATGGATGCAAACTAAGATTTTCTTGTATCTATGCCACTGGTGTTCCTTTAGTAAGGTGCACAGTTATGACTGAATTTTAAAAATAGCAGTTCTTAATGTGGTTTTGGTTTTTTTTCTTTTCTTTGAAGTCCTTGTGTAATTCTTGGATGAATGCTGCGGTATGGGCTGATGCATTAGACTGGACCATCTTTCCCAGGGTGTACCTGCAGCAGAGCAGTCAGGTATTTTAGTGACAAGTGATCAGTAACTCTGCTGTTTAGAAAAATGTCTTTTTTGGGTAATATTGTCACTGTGACGTGGTGCTGCCGAGTCTTGGCAGGTGTAGGGAGAAAAGGGCATTTTTTTTCTGTGAATTCTGGCATTCCAAACCACATGTCAGGCCCTTGAGAACTATCTGAAAGTCTCTTTTTGGGTGATTATGCCCTAGGTAGAACCCCAGTGTGCTGAAATCTGGTGGGAACAAAAGTGCTGTCTGGAACTTGCTAAACATGAAAAATCAGCTTTCAAATTTTGCCCCTTTTAAGTAGGTTGTTAACAATGGGTTGATGGACGTACATATTTATTTTTGTAAGTCTATTTTCAAGGGACTAAAGTCATCTCAAGCCTTGCTTTACCTTACCCTATACAGGAATCCTGATCATTCTTATTTACTGTGGCAAATTACCTAGACAACATCAAGTACATGTTTAAACCTTTTTCTCTTCCT
The DNA here is from genome assembly GCF_017639235.1 of Corvus kubaryi. Lineage (NCBI taxonomy): Eukaryota > Metazoa > Chordata > Aves > Passeriformes > Corvidae > Corvus > Corvus kubaryi. The sequence continues at coordinate 16,206,307 of NW_024581093.1, read as the reverse complement.
TACATGGCTTCATAGTTCAGAGCTAATAGGAATAATATGTGATTTTACTAACTAAAATTTATTCTTTAGGCTGTATTTTTTAGACTCAACTGGATTATTTATTTTAAAAATGGTGTAAATAATGTGCATATTTTAGTGTTTAGAGTCTAGACAATAACCTGTATATAGATGCTATAGAAATGCAGTTTCTCAGAGACAAGTCTTATATTGGTACACATTTCCATAGATTCAGTGACTCATGGAATAACAGATTTGACCCAGTTGAAGTTGTCTCTGTGGGTGTTTTGTTTTGTGGGGTTTTTTTGGGTTTTTTTTCTTTTTTATCTTGTTTTTGTTTTTGTTTTTCTTTTTTTAATTTGGATTTTTTTTGTGTTTAATAGGCTTTCTTGGGAAGCTGGTAGGTGAAACTGAAGCCTTGCTTGGTTTAATATAAGAATGGAGTGTTTAGAAATCTAAACACAGGATGTACAAAATCACTGAGTTATTTTAAACTTCGAGTTATTTTGGAAAATTAAGGGTACTGCGGTTTTTTAGACATTTGAAGATTATTGATCTCTCAGCACCCAATTGTAAGCAATTATATCAGCAGGTGGAAACAATGTAGGGGGTTCCTGTAGTGTCAATGCACTAAGTGTATTTTATATATCTCTTTGCTTTCAAAATATTTCAGTTTCTAGTAGCTTAGAGTACATTTAATCCCAGAGTAGATTGAAAGTTTACTGCTGTGATATTTGAGGTGTGTTAGAGGTTTTGTTGTTGGGTTTTTTTAATGCCTTTGATGTGTAACAAATTGCTAATTCACTTTCAAAATAATCTCCTATATTTTTGCAAATCCGGTCTAACTTTCTGATTAAATATTTCTGTTAATACCAACTTTGGATAAGGGGATTGGATTTAGCGTGTCCAGAATCCTCTGGGGCCCATGGTTGCTGCTAGAGGTGTGTTGTGAACCTAAGAACAAGTTGTTTCACAGTCGAATTGTCTGGATTTCAGGCAAGCTGAGTGGAGTTGGATTTCTTGGGGGGTTTGAAGCCTTTAGGTAATTGCGTGCAGAGCTCAGACCTCACAGCAAGCTGGGAGCGTGGCACGAGACTGTTCTTGTAGAATGGGTTGTCAGGGCATAAAATTCTGTGGTATAAAAAAGAAATACTGACTAGAAGATTATTAGGATGGAATAATTTTGCCTGGGTCTAAGGCAGAACTGTTTTCCTTCTGCCATTCCTAGGAAATTATAAGAAATTTGAGGAAAACCATTGATGCCAGAGGTGCAGCAATGCCTTTAATTTTTTTTTAAACATGTGCATTCTCAATACTTTTTCAGCCACCCAGTCTCCTTGCCAACCTAATTATACACTTTCACAGGGTGCATTATTCTGGGCAGTTTTGATATTGCCGATGAAAATCCAAACGCTTTCAGATTTGTAACAAAGGTAGGTCCTAGCTGGCCATCCTCACACTCACTTCCATTGTCGTTTGTTGTTCTGAAAGTGTGCTTTCTTTCATTTTGTGTTGTTCTAAAATGAACGTGAGCTGTACTCTTGACTTGAATGGATGGTGGAGGAAGAAGAAAGGATTTTCCTAATGGTTCAACAAGAGCACTTGGTGAATAATTTATCATCATCAAGTGCCAGCTTTATCTGAAAGCTGACAGGTCTTTCTTTTATGATTCAGTGGTGTCTGAGCTGACCTGCTGTACGCCCTGCCCGTCAGTGTTTTAAATCTGTTCTGGTGTTATCCAGCCCCTGTTACACTGATCCACTCCTTTTTATGCTTTATAAAGCATCTGCTGATATTTATGAAGTATATGTTAGCAAATGTAAGAGCAAGTATTTTAAGGCTCATTAATATTTTAAGTACAGAAATACAACTTCTGTACTCGTGTGTGTGGCAGACGTTTTATGAGAACTGTAAGAAAGTGATTTTGCTTATTGATTGACATTATCAGGCAGTCAGGCAGACACTCCAGCAGGTGGAATCACCTTTTTGTGTTGATGTCTGCCAGAAGTTAACAGCAAATGTGATGCCCTTTCTGCCAGTGAGAGCTAATGTGCACAAAGGTAATGGGTTTTAAAAACGCTGCAAACCTTAATGGTGTGAGATCAATACTCCTGCTGCTAAGGGTAAAATGCTACTGCATATATTATTAAGACCTTCTTCAAAATTGAATTACTTGAAGCACTTTTGGACTGTTAGAGGATTCAGTATTTATCTTTACAATAAAATACTAATGGACCTGTGTTTGGGGAAATAATATTTTTCTTCTTGCTTAGAAATATGAAAACTTATTTTAGGAAAGTGGAGATGAACACAGCAATGCCCACAAATCTATTGGTTTCCTTGCTACTGGGTAATGTTTGAGATTGGGGGAAAGTTAAATTAGCTGGTAGAGGAGCTAGACAATTTTCCACGGATTACATATCTGTGTGTATTTTTGTCTGCTGGAAAGGGAATGAGCAGGAGAACCCTGGTTTGTTCTCTCAGCAGTGTGTTCATAACCTCAGTACTGAGGGGACTGTCCCCAGTGAGGCCTCAGAAGCACCGTAGGATGTTGGAGACCTCGGATATTTTCCAAGCCCCAGTGTTTGAATATTAATGTGTGTGTGTGACTCTGAGGTTATGTGTGTTAAGTGCAAAGCATACAATAGCTCCTTGCAGTGAATCTTTTTTTTTTTTTTTTTTTTTTATATTTCTTATCTCAAGAATGTTCTTGTGTGTTCTGCAAATTATCCTGTCAAGATTTAACCTGGCTCGTAGTACCTGCTATCATTAAGTATTTGTTTCAAATTGGTGTTCAGACAGCTTCTGGGAGAAGAGTTTTGCCTTCCTGATGGTTTCCCCAAGGCAGCCAGGAGAAGCCAGTTAAAGTAAAAAATGAGGTTCTTTGACCAGTTAGACAATCATTGGTTAAACAGGCTGGGTCAAAAAAAAAAAAAAAAAAAAAGGAGTGGCTTAAGTGTTCCAACAGGAAATAAACAAAATAAACAGAACTGGCTTCAACTCAGGGTAAACTGAGTTACCACTGAAACATATCACAAATCTGTAAATATTAATTGCAATGAAAAAGCTACTTCTTAGTGTTTGGTTGGGTTCGGTTTCTGGACTAGTAAAGCAATGGCATTTGCATTGAAATGTTTCATTCAGCCCCCTTATTGGATTTTCCCACTTGCAGAATGCAGTGTGCGGAACCACGGCACTAAATGCTGAGGGGAGCTGTGCCATGGTTGCAGCTTTGCCTGTTTTCCTGGGCTGTGGCTTTGCCTTTCTTCCAGCACTGTGGGGTTTTTTTCCCCTGTGCCATGTGAGAGAGATCCAGCTCCAGCATGTTCAGCCCAACACATGGAAAATGAAATATTGTGGCATAAGCACACAGTCTAGATTCTACTCCTGGACAGATGGGCAAAATCATAATTCCCCAGAGCCAGGGCTGTGTGTCTCTGTGTTAGATCACTTGCCACAGTGAATGTATTCAGCATTCTATGACATTGGCATAGTCTAACAGGAACAAGGATCAATGCACTCACTAATCTTCCCCAAACTTTCAAACATGGGAACAAACGTGACTTTGACATTGACTGGTGGGGGCAAAATGAAGCTTATGAAAAAATGAGGTATAAATATTGTCATAAGGTGAGCAGCACATGGAGTTCATCCTGCTCAAAGCCATGTTTGGCATAGATCTACCAGATCTTCTGCCAGCTATTTTTCTTTTTATGCTTCCCCTTCCAGTGCCAGTTGGAAAAATATAAAAACTCTACTCATTTGCTCAAGAGAAAAGGAAATAATTTTTCCAATGTTTGTGTATATGCATGCACCCACATACATATGTGTGTGTATATACATATATATAAAAACCTGTGTGTATATCTGTATATGTTAAAAACTCTTTCTTCATGCAATAGGAAAAAAGTTTTAGTAAAAATAGGAGACAAAAAAGGTAGGAAAAAAAATACAGACTTGAAGAAACTGAGGCACAGCATGCAAGATATGACCATTTTATTATTTTTTACTCTTGAGTTTGTGTACTTACATAAGGTGTCTTGTAAATTATTTGCTAATTTAAAGTATGATGTTTATAAGAGATAATTCATGGATAAGTTAATTCCTGCAGTATTCAGGCAGGAGAAGAGATGAGCCATGTTGGAAAATCATGAATTTAATCTAATATCCCTGTTTGTCTTCTCTCTAAATAATGTGCTTATAAATGCATAAAAATGCAGTTAATACTGAACTATAAATGTGCACCTATGTTTTATTGCTAATAAGTTTAAATCATTGCTCTGCAATAGGAACTCATTCAGTGTTTCAGTGGAATGTGTTTTATAGTGATCTTTATTTACTTTTTTTAAAATGTATTATTTTTTCTTCCATGGAGCAGTAAGAGTGCTACAACACTGTCAGCAGTTCTTTAGGTGCAGGAACCTCTGTTCTCTGCTGGAGAATCAGAAGCTGTACAGAACATTCCTACCTTACGTGAGCTACCCTCTTGCAGAGCCCCTGTCTCTTTTAAGAGAAGGTGAGGAACTGCAAATAAAGATGGGTTTTCAGAAAGCTCCACTCATCTGATGGGCATGTGAATATATTTGTAATTATAATGAGTCTAAATCTATGGCTTAAGCCTGAGAGGCAAATGGCAGAGTTTCTGATAAAGAAGACTTAACAGTGACTGCAGGATATGTGATGCTGTGATGTAAATGGGAGAGTGTTACAGAATGCTGCATTTTCTGAATTAAAAAATATTTTGGGGTGTCATTGACAGGTATATCCAATTGGGTTCCTCTGGAGTTGCATCCAAGCAGGTTTAACAGCTGTGTCTGTGTTGATAACAAGGAAACTTGGATTACAGGGTAGAAAAATGTTGAAACTGTGTCTTCTTCAGTCGAAATTTTGTAGGATGGCTTCTTTTCATATTTTGGGTGTAAAATACTTCAAGGTGATAATTCACTGTTCTCTCTGTAGCTTTAGATCAGGTCCTTGTAGCTATGATAAGTAAGCACAATAAATCGACTCACCTAAGGACCAGTTTCACTGTCCTTCAAGCTGCGTTTACCTCAAGCTGTTGGCAATCTGAAAGGCTCTACGGGGAGGCTGGGCAAAAAATCCTGAGCAGTGCAATGGGCTCCTCAGTGTGGCTGTGCTGACAGCAACTCTTATCTGTGCACACACCCAAACCCCGAATAGCCCTGCATTGCTTTCATAGTCATTTCATTCAAAGCTTACCCAAATCTTTTTGGTGCCCTCTGCTATCAGGGTGAGCCCCAGAGATCGGGACAGACTCAGTACAGCCCTGGGGCCAGCACAGGAAGGACCTGGAGCTGCTGCATAGAGCCCAGAGGAGGCAGCAGCATGAGCAGAGGGATGGAGCAGCTCT